>NW_004524748.1:1548615-1553160 GCF_000260255.1 Octodon degus
TTCTTGCAGGGCATTCTTCAGAATATTATGGTTCTCGATTACATATTTAAATGCATAACTGGTAGTTACTTTCAGAATTAAGGTATCACAATTATATTGCATAATTAAACATTTTGCATAATCAAAATTATCTGCAATATATTTAACAATTACTTTAGCATATTGTTTATTTCTGCATTGAAAAAGATATGTCTAGAACATAACAGAGGACCAACATTTTTTAATAACTATGTGAAATTTTAATGCTTAAGATACTTTCAAAACACAAAATTACACATTTTATGTGCATTTAATGAAATCTGTGTTCTAAAATAACCTTATTTTCAGACATGCAGTCATATGGCTACCATTTGATACTTGGCTCTGGCATAAATGAAATGAATATAATACTTACTGTCTGCAAGTTTTCAGAAGTTTAGAGATGGTATTAACTGTCAGAGGAAGATTAATTGGCCTAGACATCAGCATTAGTGATGGGTTTTGAATTCATAGAGGGCAGGAGGCATTATGGGCAGAAATAGTCCAGAGTTAGCACTGAGAATATCTAGGACAATGCCTTTCAAATATATTTATGAAGGACTGCACTGATTTATTTATTTATTTATTTATTTATTTGCCATGCTAGGGATTGAATTCAGAACCTTGTGTTTGCCAGGCAGGTGCTTTTACTGCTTAGCTATCTCCCTGGCCCTATTATTTTATTTTTAATAATGTTTGGTAGAGAATTTTTATGATATAACAATAAGTTCATGAACACTATAAATTTAAATAAACATATTAAAGATTAAATTCCATAGCCATAGGAAAGAAGAATTGTAAACATCAACTTAAAATATAAATTTACAATTTACTTTGACAATTCAAAAGAAATAGAAAGTCTCTCTTCAACTTTATTTCAAACAATCCGTTAATAAAAGTTATGAGTGAGGAGGTGATTTTGTGCATTAAAACCCTTCCCTAACACATTGATGGTGTAATTTCAAAGTACAGAGAATGCCTAAATTTTAAAGAAATTACAGCACAATACACGTTGCAATTAATGTCTCTCAAAATATTCTCTTTAAACAGTTATCCCATAGTTTTGCCGTGTTCTGAGGCAATCCCCAAAGTCCTCTTTCACAACTGTCTTTAGTTGTGTTGTTGTGGCTGCATCTGTGTCCTCAATCCTTTCAAAATGTTTACATTTTAGTGTCGCTTTGACTTTGGGGAAGTCTGAGAGGTGCAGGATGCCAGATCCAGCACTGAGGCGGATGACGCTGCACTGTGAAGTTCCACATGTCTGTCTTTACGTGGGTAGCACTCAGCAGCAGCATTCATTCCATTTATTTGGTTGTTGTTTATCTCTTGAAGATACGCTGCGAAGAGGACTTTCCTTCTACTTCATAAAGTGGCCAGAACAATGAGATTCGTGTGAACAAAGCAAGGTCGATCAATGACCATGCGCCTTTTATTGCACTAGTTGCTTTTTTTTTTTTAAGTGAAACATTTGCTGTGTGTACTGACCACGCCTTGTATTAATATTTGAAGAATTTAATGTGATTGGTCCTTGCTTATGTATCATGCCTAGATGAATCACACAAAATCAGCATTCACATGCATCAATATATCTAAATGACATTTATTTGTAATAATATTGGGGAAGCCTGTCTCAAAAAGGCTTATGAACTGAGGGAAAACAAAATTCAGTGTTTTTAAACAATGTCAGAAGGGTTGGCCAAATAACTCAGTGGATTAAAGCACCTGTGAGCAGGAACAAGGCCTAGGAGTTCAATCCCTGGGCCTGCTGTGCCAGTTCCCCCTCCCTTCAGCCTCACGGAGACAGCAGCTGAGACTGGGCAGGGTGAGGGCACCTGTAATCCCAACCATAAGTGGGCAGAGGCTGTAAATAGGCAGATCACTAAGAGTCCGATCTAGCAGTAATACCCTGAATACCCTGTAGACCCTTCCCTAAAATACAAATAATAATAATAATATTAAAAATAAATAAATAATATCACAATGTAGCTTTTTTTTCACAATGTAGCTTTTTAACTTTTATAGAACAAGTAAGTTAGCTTTTAACTTTTATAGAACAAGTGAGTTATACTGCTTTTCAAATTTCATCTTGAATCACTTAACAGAAGTAATTAATCTTATAAAATCATCATAATACTTAAATTATCTTATGATAAAAAAGGAGTATTAGACTGAACAAATCAGAGATAGTATTCTTTTGGAAATCACAGATATTTCTATGGAATTCTTAATTTGTCAAATATGAAATATTGACATTGCTCTCTAATTGATAATTATTCTTAAATTAAGAAAAATGTTAAAAACCTATAGAATCATTCTTTCAGGCTACTAACTTTTGCTTTTTAGTCTTTGATCTTTTTAATCTTCCATTAAAACTGCATTTAATTCTTTCTTTACAAGCAAAGATTAAAAATGTTGCAAGTGCTGAATATGTTCAGATATCTAATTTATATATTTGAAAAGCTAGCATCAAGTAAATTTTTATTTTATAAAAATATTAAATGTTTATTTGGTAATTCAGGTACTTTGAGTTTTGGAGGTCATTTTGCTACTCTTTATTTTTTTAGTGGTAAATATCTGCAGTATAGAATGCTTCCGTTCATCTCAGGGAGTACATACATTTTACATCTATTTTTATCTCTTCTCCCCCTTTTTTTTCTCTCACTTCCATATCTATATACTGTGTCTCAGCTTTCTTTTATTTTTCTTTAGTCCATGCTTGTTAACTCTAATGACTGCTTGGACTGGGGGTAGCTGGTACCTGCACATGAGTCATCCTAATTCTGTTAATGCCCCTACTCATTTCCTATCCCCCTAGAACTTTTGGTTCTTAACATACTTCAATAATTGTTTATGAGAAGTTCCCATATTATCATACAATAATAAGTACAACTTAAATGATTTTTCTTTTCTGTGACTAAAAAATGATCTTGCAGTAGTAAATGCATTCTTTCCACAGAAAAATCTCTCCATGAAGGAAATACTATATCGATGCGCTCTGGGACCGGCTCACTCTTGGTGTGCTTAATGACTTCAAGAGCTCTCTGATATCCCAGCTGGATCCTCAGAGTCTACACTTGCAAAACCAGAAGTTCCAAGCCACATTTTAAAACTATAGAATCTTCTACACTTTCAAGTTTGAAGTATATTTTCAACAATGAAAGAAAAAGAAATTCTTTCTTCTTTTCACTTACGTTAAAATCATGTATATATTTAAGGAACTGTCTTGTTCTTCATATTAGACACTTGCAAGATAATCTGAGAGCTATGTTCTCTGAGACAGTTTATTAATCATTATCCTGTTCTGGAATACAGCAAAGGCAAACGGAATCCCTTAATTCTTTTTTCATTGTAGGAAAGTGGCTTAGCAAAAAGAATATCCCTTCTCCTACTTGGATAAGAATCACAAGCCCTCCCAATTTTTAAACTAGCAGATATAGACCCTCATATTCTCATCCTCTATCACATTCTTGATCATACACACTGGACAAAATCCCTGCTAGCATGACTAGGGCAAACTTTAGGTTAACTTGTTTCCTCTCCCCAGATTCCAGAACTTCTATCCTGACTGGGGAGACAGCTCAGCAGTCTACATGGCTGCCTGGCAAGCACAAGGACCCAGATTTGATCCCAGATACCACATGCCATGATGGCCCTGGAAACTTAGTGTGCCTTGCCTGCCACCAAAACTGGTTGTGATGGTTCATACCTGTAGTCCCAGTGCCGGGGAGGCTGATACGAGGATCACTATGATCCTCAGTATTCTCCTATTACAATTGTTTCGATAAAGCATGTATTTATTTAAGCTCATAATAATTTTTCCTCTACTATTCTGAAAGTTTTAGAAAAAAATGTTTTTTCTTGTGAAAGTTAGTCATGGAGGAATCTTTCATCATTCATAAATTAAGACTGAAAGTAAATAATACAAATGTTACTCGGGCTAGCTCAGTTATTTGTCTTGCTGGTGTAAGAAACTGAAAGAAGCCACAAAACACTGTAAAATCTAAGGATCAGTCCTGTTAACAGTGCCTGCCCCTCCTAGGAGATCTCACGGGCTGATCCTTAGATTTTACAGTGTTTTGTGGCTTCACCACAGCCATAAGACCTTAAAGTAACTATCACTCAGAACAAAAAACTGAGCAGAGAACAAAGGGCAAATGAAAGTCATCCATCATAGTCATTAGCTAAGACAAAGTGCTATTTACTCTAGCAGCCTCCAAATCACCTGGAATCTATAGGCATATTCCTCTTTGGTGAAAACAGATTTTTCACAACAAAATTTGTCAGTAAACATTAAGTTAGATACATTGAAAACAATTTTAATCATGGGTATATACATAATTTGCAGTCTATTTGAAAATAAATACAAAACATAACTTTGGGAATGGAAACCAGTCACAGGGATGAAAATGAGAGAGGATAATACATAACATAAGGATTTAGGGGGGCTTCTCACCAGAAAACATTAGAATGGAACATCTGTTCAAAATGCTGAAATAAAAAGAAATGTCAGAATTAAAAAAAAAAAAA
>NW_004524748.1:1553260-1554847 GCF_000260255.1 Octodon degus
CAGACTGGAAAGTGATCCTGGATTATCCTGAGGGGCTTAGTATACTCTCATGGGGACTTACTGAGTAAAACAAGAAGACAGGGAAGTCACAGAAGAAAAGATTGTGGTGATTTAATTAGTGGTTATAGAAATTACTGCAAGGCAAGAAGAAATGTCAGCAACACCTAGACTTTGCAGAAGTCACTGCAATGAGGAAAACAACAAAAGAAAGATCAGAAAAAGATATACTTATGTCCATATGCAGGATAATTTGGATAATTGTACTGCCAATTTCTGCTGGTCTCATGAAAGGAGCAGTTAATGCTTAAATTTTTATTATTTTTTTTAATTTCTTTTTGTTTGTTTTCTTAATTTCTTTTAACTTTATTGTTGTTTTCTTTTGTTTTGTTTTAAACCAATTTCACACATTTATATCTGGTAACCTGAATAGCATCATGCAATACAGCAATCATTGCTGAATTACTATTACTTTGTTTAGTGAAATTTTGTATCATTTCTAATGCTGATATTCTATTGCTATTTTATATTCTTTAAAAATATTTCAAGAAAATATTTTCCTCTGTCATCTCCAGTCTAAACTCCTCTGTAATCATACTTTGATTTTAGTCTAGAGAGATCAACTTTTGGTTTTTGCCCTCTAGAAAAATATCATAGCAAGTTTTAACTTGCTGAGTGTGGAAATTTGTTACAAAAGCAACAGAGAATCAACTCATCATGCTCAATGATACTGTATCTCTTTTATCTGGAGATTTCTGACCCTCCCCGATTGGCTTTTGCCTTTTTCTTCTATCTCTGTTGAAATTTAATTTCTACTGAAAGACATCTTCCTTAAAAACATGAAATTGCTGGATTTGTTTTATATTTATCATAAAAAATAATAGCTTAAAGCAGCACAAATTTCTTTCCTCCAAGTTCTAGAGGTCAGAAATTCAAAATAAACTTCCATAGTCTACAACCCAAGTGTCTCTACACTGTTTGTTTTCTGTTGGAGGATTTGTTGTGCCTTTTCCATTTTACAGATCCCACCAGCATTCCCAGGTTTGTGTGCCCTCCTGTCATAAACTATCTCAATAAATTTTATAACCCATCAATGCAAAGTGCGTGAAGAAGAGCACAACCACAGCCCAGATGCCCACCCAGAGTCTGTGGGAAGGTCTGCAAGGGAAGCAGCCATCAGTGTGCAGGTGCCTCGGTGTGTTCATACATGGTGTAATGTGCCTCTGTGGGATTCGTCTGGAGGGTCTGTATATAGGTCACTTTGCACGTTCTATACATGAATGCCCATGGAAATGTCCACATTCCATGTCCACATGGAATCCCATGTTTGTGTAGCTTTGGTTTCCTCATTGCATCAAAGCTAATAACTGCATTTTGTTGCTCTGAGGTCCCTTTGATTAAATCATAGCAACTAGGGCAACCCAGGTTAATCACAACATGTCAAGACCCGTAATCACATCTACAAAATCTGTTTTACCCAATAAGGCAGCATTCACAGGTTTGGGGATTAGCACTCATTTGTTCATTTTTTTGCTTATTTTTCAACAAATAATACACTGCATATATTCTTCTTAGTGGTTAATTGCTGTA
>NW_004524748.1:1561272-1562454 GCF_000260255.1 Octodon degus
CTTCTAGTTTAAGAAATCTTGGGCTCGGAGGATAGCTTAGTAGAATAAACGCTTGCCTGGCAAGCACAGGTCCTGATTTCAATCCCCAGTACCACAAAAAAAATAATAAAAATAAATAAATCTTAATATCTAGCAATCAACATTAAGCATTTATTTGTTTTAATGAGTTCAAGAAGTTCAATATATTGGAGATATACACATATATATAATATTGAATGTATGTATGATATAAATGCATATATGGCTGATATATTCCTCAGTAAATCACCTAAACTATGTGATTACTCCTTTAGAACAACATCAGTGTGTTGATGGGGTGCATTAATATCAATAAGAACTTCTAAATATCACACAGATTCTCCATCCAGGGACCAGACACTAAATTGGCAACGCTAGTTCTTGACTCCCTATCTACTTTATTATTGAATGACAGGCAGTGGCCATAGTGGCACTGAGCTGGCCTCTTTTCCTACAGGTATTTCCTAGTGCATTAGTCAGCAGGCAGATGAGTGACCACAAAAGAGCCACCACAAATGAAGCAGGGTGAAAATTAGCATTACAATACGTTCACACAGGTTCACACCGCAGTCTCTTTCCTTCCTCACAACGCTTCATTCAAAGCCACAAAGCAAAACAAATGGTAACCCTATCGAAACTTCTTCCCTGTAGCATAAGTTTCTTACTGACGAAAAAAGTCACCCTGCATGATTCCCTCACACATGCACTGTGCACAATCCAAGCATTTATTCATAGTTTGCACATACTTGATTTCATTCAACTGTCAAACAAAACGTGTGCAGGTACCCCCAGCATACTAATTTCTCTTTCTTTAATATGCAATTAATATTGTACATAGTCCTAAAATATTGTTGGATAAAGGTCTTTTGACAATGGCTTCTGCTTCTTTTGAGCATATTTATGATTGATGTCTGTTTTTGACACCAGAATGGAGTTTTAAATGCTCCAGCACTAAAACCACTATCCCATCAGAACTTCACATGACTGAAGTTCCCTTCTGTCCAAACACATGAGTTCTCTGAACCACACCGAAAGATGGTGAATTCTTTTTGGTATTAATGCACCCCATCAACACACTGATGTTGTTCTAAAGGAGTATTCATATAGTTTAAGTGATTTACTGAGGAATATCTCAGCCATATATACATTTATATCATATATACA
>NW_004524748.1:1562979-1569209 GCF_000260255.1 Octodon degus
ATTCTTCTTCTTCCATTTTGAATGATTCTAGCCTTTTCCCACATGATTTTGAAGTGGGTATCTCTCATTTACTCCTGTATTTTAGGGAAGGGACAAATTCACATTTTACAAGACAGAGGCTTCATAAGGAAGCAGAGGGACTGGGCAGATTAAACCTTCAAGAACTAGTCATGCCAGACTTTTAAACACCTGTTCCACAAGGCTTTATATCTGAAAATGAGCTGGGGAATAGTGGGAAGCGAATCTTCATTCAAATGTTATTATTTATTTATTTATTTATTCATTTATTTATTTCAGTTTCTCACTGTGCAGCTTGGACTCACAGTGATCCTCCTGTTTTCAGCCTCCCCAATGCTGGGATTACAGGCATGCGCCACCACTCCCAGTCTTGGTCAGTGTATCCAGGGATGGGTGCTGGAGCAGCATGTGATGCTCGGAATCAAACCCAAGTTCCTGCATTTGTCTAAGCAGGTGCTTAGTCTGCTGAGCTTATCTTGCCAGCCCTCAATTTTTGAGGTGTTCATAAATGTACTTTTTACTTGCAATTTTTTTTTTCCGTGGTGTGTTTATGGAATCAGGACACTTGAGATTTATTTTTGGCCTGGCATATACAGACTTACTCACTGCTGGAGACTTGTTCATATTTTGTTTATGATGTTACTTTGGGTTGTAGTATTTATGTTACTCTTTGCACCACTTTTTATACATTAGTGAACCACATTTTATCCATGGGTGGGTCTGGTTTGGAGAATTGGGGATACAATGTAGCTAGTAGAAAAACAAAATTTTAAATTTAATAATGTTAACAGTAGCATGAAGGTAGCATGAAAATATTTTAGCTGATACAAACTGTATCCTACTATCTAAATATTTGCACACAAAACAAAGGGAACTTTAAAAGGAAATATAGGACTTGAGAGGTCATAATAATTTTTAGTTGTACAAATAATAGACTCTCTATCCAAGTAAATTAATCATTTCAAATTTGTTAGGGATGTAAGAAAACTGATTTGATGGATTATTTTTTTAAATCCAAGTGGGAAGCTTCCAGCATGGCCTGAACCATACTCTAATACTTCTCTGGCTATCAAAGTATTATGTTTCCTTTCCTGTATTTTTGTCTCTAAATTGATTAGTCATTATCTTTTTGTTTCTTTCATCCTAGACATATTTGTATACACATACGCATGCATGTGCACATGCAGACAACAACACAAACATCACAATCACGTACACATACACTTATTAGGAAATAAATTAGAAGGAGCCCTGTGGTTTGACCTATTATCATAATCTAAAGCAATTAATAAGGAGCACAGGAGCATAAAAACTTATCTTGACCTTTGAGTACTTATCTCCAAAATTGCAGATAAAACACAGTTGTGACTCTCATGTACCCACTACTGAAATTGTCTCCACAGAATATGCAATGTCTGCAGCCTTAGTCAAGAGGGATCTGTGTTATCTTAAAAGCATAATGAAACAAAGAAAGCACCATGCTACAGAAAAAATAAAATATTAATACAGAGTAACACTGCAGATCCATTTCGGCAAGACCATTCTGGAAGAATCCAATATACAGTTCTCCAACACATACTCAATGCTACAAAGAATACCTATATGTAAGTATGAATACCAATTTTTAATGGATTTTCTTTTCCAGTTTCTTCTTCCTTGTAAAATATAAGTGCTCATACTATTATGGCTTAAATATGTATCATAAATCAAATAGAAAAATGTTAAATTAATTTGGAACTTGAAAGTAGTTGCATAAAGAAAAAATGTATGTGATAGATCTTGTTCAAATAAATGAATATGTAGTAACTGAAAATAAAAATGATTATACAAACTATTATTAATTTATTATTTCATAGAATAAGGCTAATTACATGTTGAAGAGACTATGTAAGAGTACTTTAAATAATACTGATATATAATCATATATAGATCTTTACATAATTGTGTATAACTAAAATGACTCTAAGTAGGCTGTTATAATCAACATATACTGGAAGCCTTCAGTAACAGACTCCATTTACAGTATAACAGTTCTAGCCTCTGCCCTGTGAGCTGGATCATTGTATATGTACTACTCAAGGGTTCACTGCACTAAAATTTATAAAAGGCAGAAATAAGGGCAGTATTTATTGAGTCCTTTGTTTTCTATTTTATTGTTAATCTTAAATGTGCTATTAAATAAGATCCCTCACTTTACCTGCTGGAATTTATATGAGGCCCAATGACAGAGACACTTCGGAACTGAATAGTAGAAAGAAGTCAGGGTATTGTGAAAGCTGCCTTTCAAGCAAGAGAGGTGAAGGGAGTCTTGGGTTGGTGCACATGAAACATCAGCAGTGTTTTCGAGAGCTGGACAGCAGCAAGTCGTCCCTAATCGAAGCGCACTCCCCTCCCCATTTCCGGAAGACATCATCGCAAAAGAGAGAGGAACTGACATGTGTTCACATCTCCTAAGATAGCATCTGTTAGGTAGGTTTGGTTTTATCCATTTGAACCTGCTATGGAACATAAACTTGTTAGCACTTCTTAAGCTGACAGAATTAAGAATTTTCTTTTCTACTATGACACTAAAATGATGTCATCTGTTTTAAAATTCAGCTATTATGGCCTCTGTATTTCACATATCTGAGAGTCATATTTTAAAACTCTCTAGCTTTATTTTGGAATTCTAGAGGATTTCTAAACCAATCAGTCCAAAGACTAGATGATCTGAAAATATTTAAGGTTTTGTTTTGTTTTTCGGTACCAGGGATTGAACTCAGGACTTTGCACTTGCCAGACAGGCACTTACGCCACTGAGCTATATCCCCAGCCCCTATCTAATATTTTTTAAATTAGAGAGAAAGAGCATCAAAGCAAAAAAGAGAGGTAACTAAAAAGTTCAGACATTCTGACTAATACACTCTACTAAAAGGATTGAATATACATATTCATTACATTTCTCTGTACAACTTTACTTGGATCAGTTTTAAATGATCCCCTTAAGACAGTTATTAGATATATACAGCTACAATTGCTTTTGTCGTTTAACATTTAATGGAGAATTTCAAAATCCTTCTCTAGTGACATTCACAAACTAAGCTGATATAAATAAGGAGATGAAGACAGCAAGCTGTATGTCGGCACAATGACAACAGAGGTCAGCTGTGTGCCAGGACCAGGTAGTCTCTTTCTGACAGAATGTTTGATCTAAGGCTGTGTAGATCTAGAAGTAGTGGAGGATTTATGAGACTAAGAAAAAGTGTAGAAATATATAAATAGGAGTATAAGGAAGAAAGAAAGAAATCAAAGATTAAAGAACTCATGAGTATATAGGATAGTAAAAGTTTGTACAAATGAGCTGTGGCTTTGCTGTGAATAAATTATTGGATTTCTTCAAACCAAACATATTCTAAAAGGAGAGAAGTGGCATGAATTATTTCAAAGAAAGATTCCTTCATGCATAGAAGACACCATGGTGAGGAGAAAGACAACAGAGTTTAAGCTACCATTGTCTAGATATCAAGCTATATTTCATCACTTACTGGCTGGGTGACAAATAGCAAATTATTTAACCTACATACCTAAATCAGATATTTAAGAAATAAGCATCCATATTTAGGATTCTACTAGAAATATTCTAAAATAATGGATATGAAGTGCCTGGCACAGAACCTCACACGTAATAAGGACCAATATTATTTCCTTTCTCCTCAGTCTTCTCTATTAACATAAAATGTATAGGAGCTAGATTATTTATTCTTACCTCTAGACACTCTAGCTAAGTGAATCAGGCTGGCAAGTGCATTTCTTCTTGTGTAACATTAACATTCAAGTGTATGCTTTGTTTTTCACTCTTGTTTTGTTACAATAACAATAAATAAATAACAGAACAGAGTTACAGTCACACCAAGACCCACAGCATGCACTGGGAGGTCCCCCATGTGGGGGGCTCATCGCGATGTGGGTGGCTCATCGTGCCCCCACTGATCTGCACACAGCTTCACTCAGTCTTCATAATAGTACCAGAAGGACTAACTGCAGAAGGGAGAGAGCACGCAGGCAGCTAAGTAGCTAGGTCATCGCCACACAACTGTGAAGTCACAGAAAAATGAGGTCCATGCATGTATGTCACCTACTTATCACACAAGGGATTGTGAAGAAGTGAAGTGGTTGGTGAGAGAAAAGGACCATTCGATACTACAGCAAGAAATATGCAGAGAAGTGAAGATACACTAACAGAGGCTGTGAGCAGATATTTAAGTGGCTTACTAGCACAATAAAGCTCACTGTTCTGGTAAGTATAGATAATAAGTAAAGAAATCGCCAAGGGATAATTAGGAAATCAATCTGGTTGTTTATAGCCTATGTCTAACAGCATATCTTTTTTCTATTTCTATGAAACTACAATAAGAAAAGGAAGAAAAATCCATCATAATTCATCTTACAGCCTAACACCTTCAGAGACTGATAAACGAAACCATGCCAGTTGCTCTAACTCCAGAGAGTGCACGAAGACATCCTCCATGGTCCCCATGGGTTCACAGGAGTGTGTCCATCACCCTGTCAGTCTTTCGGATCATCATTCAAGTTGCTGTTCCAAATTTTGCTAGATACATCAGATTTACCCCTGATCCATAGGTAATTTTTCTTTGTAATGGTTTTGGAATTTGATCATTTTTTAAAATTATCTTTGGGAAAATGTGCTACTTATAAGATCTGATGGCCATAGTAAGAGTGTCAATCACTACCTGGATATATATATATATATATATATATATATATATATATATTATTGACAACTTGTTTTTACTATACAAGGAATTTAAAATTGTATATAAAATGATTAGTACTAATTAACTGTAAATATAATACTTTTTGTATTTCTATTAATGTAATTGTATATTTGCCTACTTCAAAGATCCTTATGGGCAGAGAAAAATAAGTCTACATGGTTCTAATGTCACGGAGACATTTGGCAGCTATTTATGCATTAGATCTATGAAGACTGACAAATCGGAAAATTTATGTGTTGTCCAAAGTACAATCAACAAAGCCAGGTAAATACAGTACATTGAATAAAACAAGGCTGGCTCTTCTGTGTATTTACAAAGGAAGTTTGATATTTTAGTCAACAAGACTATTATGCAGGTATGTAAGGTAGTGTGTTTCTTATGGATATATGTAAAAAGATCCATTCCCTGCTTTTAAAAATAAATATGAAAAGAACAGTGAAGGTATGTAAAGTGGCATGCATGTATAGCCACATAGACAGTCTACACTACAAGACCACTGTGGATTGAGTCGTCTCCACTGAAGAAGAACACCGATTTGGAGAGTCAGTGAGCATTTTAATATTTCTTGCTATAATTTATTTTCATGGGAGGCAAGAATTCCCATGGGTTTTTGTTTACTGATGCATTTCTGGTACCTAGGCAGTGCCTGATAGAAACTGAAGATTGAATGAACGATTGATTTTATGATTAGATGACAAAGTACAAGTCAACAGAAGAGATTGGAATACAGGCAGATCACCACAAATCCTCAAGGGTCCCTCAGTGAGAATGGTACTACTTTCTCCATTGGTCATTTCCCAGCTCTGGAAAATCTGGTGATAGCACAGTGCCTCTCAGTAACATTCTCATGCCTACTTCCTCCTAGATGTCTTTGCAATGCAGACTTTTGATGCATTTGTCCATCATAACCTGCCCCCCCCCCACCGTAGTCCCTTGTGTTTGGATGTGTATGTGATAACAATTGAACTTCTCCAGGAAAGAAAACCTTTCCAGGTGTCACTTCACCATCAGCCATATGACCCTAGAAAGACCACTACTTATGGATAATGGAGGTCAAAGCTTTAAGTTCCCATGTCATATCTCTCATGGACATATTTACAACCTCAAAATAATTCTCTTCAAAATGCACAAATCATAGTTGTGAATTAATATAATAAAAGAAAAGCAAGCTTTAAATTTTAACACATGACACATGTATGACATTAAAGCTGACATGAAACTGAAACCACAAGAATATTGATGGTTATGATTTACTTTCAAACAACTCAATATCTTTTATCCTTATGCTCAGATCCAGAAGAGATACTAGCATTTTACCACTATAGAAATGCTTCCTCCAGGGGCTGGTGAGATGGCTCAGTGGTCTAAAGCACCTACTTAGAACAAGCTTAGCAAAGCACAGGGACCGCGGTTCAATCCCCCAGCACCACATGCCAG
>NW_004524748.1:1569309-1581914 GCF_000260255.1 Octodon degus
ACACACACACACACACACACACACACACACACACACACAAATAAATAAATGTAAAATAAATGGATTTAAAAAAAAAAAAAGAAATGCTTCCTCCTGATGCAAAGAGTAGCACATCCTCCAAGGTAGGGGTCTCCTCATCCATACTTTATCTGTAGAACTTGAACATTCTATCTCTAGTGTCATAATCTTTGGTTTTTCTATCATATATTGATTTTTTTCTCTTCACTGACCTTGCTTAGTTAATAAATCTGAAACAAAAATTATTAAACATTTTCTTTATTGTGATATTAACAACTATATAATAAGTACTCACATTTTTCTTCTCACTTTCACCAAAATGCAATATTTCTCTGTCGGAAAAGATGATAGTTTGCATGCAGATTATTTATTATCAGATTTTCAAATTAAATGAATGCAAATTATGTGGAACAAACTTACTATCCATCTGTAGCATCATTGTCCAGAACAATGGAAAGCAGGGCTTAAGATCTTCACATCCAGAGGTGTGAGACACTGTCAGGAAAGAAGCCCAGCACTGATGTTACCTTGGTTTCCTCATGAAATAGTCAAAAGTCTCAAACTTCTCCAATTGACTGGTCTTCATTTATGTGAAAATTCATGGATTTTCCTGTATATTTCAGTGTTAAATCCAGTACATTATATGACATATATTTTACTATTTGAGAGCATGATAACATCCAGTATGATTAGAAATTTTATTTTATATTATGTCCTGTCCTGTTCTCATTGATTTTCTTTTCTTTTCTAGATTAACAGTGTGTATTCTTCCAATTTTTGAAGATAGAAGGGACAGCAAAATAGCTCAGCAGACTAAAGCACCTGCTTAGACAAGCTTAGGCAAGCACAGGGACCGCAGTTCCATTCCTGGCACCACTTGCTGCACCAGCGCTGCCCCCAGGGTAGGCGGAGCCTGTCAGAGTCCAGGCATAGTGGCATACATCTGTAACCCCAGCGCTGGGGAGGCAGGAAACAGGAGCATCACTATGAGTCTCAGTTGTGTAGTGAGACCCTGCGACAACCAAATATATTTAAAAAAAAAAACTCAGAAAACTAATGAATAGTATATGGATACACTGAAAAGTACATTGCAACTATGGTAATAAAAAGAAGAGCAAATGTCCAAACACTTTTTGATAAATTAAAATTTTATGTCTTTTTAGTTCCCTGCATTAAGTCTCAGCATGTGACATTTTCAAATGAATGAAATATTTTCATTTAATTTACATGCATTAAATTCAACATGTGTGTTCCTGGTAATTACAGACACTGCCATGACTAATGTGCCCACAACATTGCAGCCTGCTTCACGAACTCAGTAAGCTGATAAGGCAAACACAAAACACAAGAGGTGTAGCAAGAGATTTGCAGAAAAAGTTAGGCATCTGACCACGCTGTCCTTCTTTTTTTCCCAAACTCTTTTATTTTTGAGAGATAGTTGGGGAAGGGGATAAATCAGAGAAGGAAGCCAAGGAAATAATGCAGGATTAAAGGAAAAGTACAGATTACTAGAACTATCTTAAATGAAATAATTTCACAATCCAAGGAACGCAGTGAGATGCACGTAAGTACACGCAGTCCCCACACTTTCGCAATTCACTTGGTTAGGAGTGAGTCATGTTTCACACCATGAGTCGGGCATCATTGAACCATGCTAAATGTTTTTCAGTTTTCATCAGTAGAAAATATAGGAAAAGAGCTGCACCACAATAACTTCAGGCCACCATTGAAATTAGTGAAAATGAAGATGTCATACTGTCTTTTGCAATGCCAGCTCTCATATCTACTAAATCACCTTCATTGGGAAAGTAATAAAAAAATTATACAAAAAATGTTGAGTATTATCCAGAGATACAGAATTAATAGACTCTATGTGTATTCCCCTAGAGCATACACATATTTCACTAGTTTTGTGATGCATACATATTACTGAGGTGCACATACATACTGTATATGGAGAGAGACTTAATTTTAAGAAATTTGTCAAATAAATTTTGAGATTGATAAGTATAAAGTAGGTGGAGGGAGTAAAACAGCCTGGAACCCCCAAAAGAAACAACATTGCACTTAAACTCTAAAGGCAGTGAGCCTGCGACAAGCTGTCGTCCTCCCTCTCCTCCTCCTCCTCTTCCCCCTGGCCCTCCTCCACCTCCTCTAGCTCCATCTCCTCCAGCTTCTCCTCATCTTTCTCTTCGTCTTCCTCTTCCTCTTCTTCTTCTACCATAATTAACCTATATTTTTTATTATCGCTAATATACTTCTACTACTGATTTCTATTAGTTCATTGAAAGGAACAGTTGCTCTCAAAAATGTATGATCATTTTTGCATACCTGCACCTGGCAATCTGAGCAACTACTTTGAAGAGAATAATGTGCAATATAATAACCATTGTTAATTTCCCATCATCTTGTTTTTAAATTCTATATTGCTTTTCTTGGTTTCTCTCTATAACCCCCACCCACCCACCCCCCCGACACACACGCATACTTCCTGCTGTAAGGTTTGCCTTTTGGTCTGGGGAGGCAGGAAGCTAATTGGACTTGTTCTGTCCCCTTAATGGAGGGCAATTTTCCTTTAACCAAACTCCACTGATTTCAAAGTAAATCAACTATTATTGGTAATATCCAGAATAATCTTTAAATAAATACCATGACTCCGATGAGTTGATACATAATATAAAGACATTTTAAAAATTTTAACAAATATGATCTTTAATATATTTCTGCAAAATTTACTATGTATTTTAAATTTTTATGTAAAATATATTGTATAAAATGTATATATTTACAAATTATTTTCTAAAATACTATTTTTATAAGTGATATTTTCATAAATGTTAATAATACCCTGTAAAATAGATTTGTTATCAGTTTCATTGACAAGATCATTGACGCTCATAAAATTTAGGCAATTTGCCTAATGTCATACCCCCTTTGGATCATAAAAGCAAGATTTAAATGCCGTCTCTTAGTTCCAGAGTCCCTGTCCTAACCAGTAATATTCTTACCTCTTGCAGTGCTTTTGAATATGCTACAATTCCATGAAAGGACGCACTTTTATTTTTGGCAAAGGAAACCTTTTAACCTTTTCAAATGTTAACTTAGTGATCGTAATAACATTTTAGAGCATAATCTTTTACAAATTTCTATTTCCTTCAAAAGTCGGTCAGCGGCACTTCACTACTCGCTCACCCTGAAGTGCCGACCAGAGCCGCCAGTACACGGCTGACGGTAAGAACTGTTTGCTAAATGGAGGACTAAGTCTATGTCTACATTATTCCACAATGAGATTGCTATGAGAAATCTCAAAAAAGGAAAAACAAGAAAGTAGACTCAATTTGACAGATCAAATAACTTAGGCCAGTATTTCTCCTGATAACTTTTTTGTTTACTCTTTTTGTATTTTAGGGAAGAGTCCACAGGATGCTCAGGGTCTCCCTACTAGATCGGACTCGTACTGATCCTCGGGTTTACAGCCTCCCAAGATCTGGGATTACAGGCACGCACCCCCAGGCTCAATTGCAGTCTCAGCGCGCCCCAGGAGCGGGGTGGCACAGCAGGCCCAGGGATCAAACCCCCAACCAGTGCTCCTGCTTACAGGCACTTTAATCCACTGAGCTATTTGGCTGGTCCGCTGATAACTTTTAAAACCTAAAAATTAAAGAAATACATTTTCTCTAAGAATTTAAAGAACTAACAAGATAGTAAAGAATCAATGCCAGAGATATAGCTCAGCAGCACAAGCACCTGCCTGGCAAGTACAAGGTCCCCAGTTCAATCTCCAATACTCAAAAGAAAGAAAGAAAATACAGAAAAAATGAAAAGAAAAGAAAAGAGAAAGAGAGAAGAATCACTAAATCTAATTCAAGGGGCTGGCCAGATAGCTCAGTGGACTAAGTGCCTACCTGGAAAGCACAAGGACCCAAGTTCGATGCCTGGTACCCCATACTGTGACAGCTGCAACCAGGGCCCATCGAGCTGGCCACCGAAACTAAGTGTGCTGGCATAAACCTGTAATCCCAGCACTGGGGAGGCTGAAACTGGAGAATCACTAAGTCTGAGCTACATAGCAAGACCCTGTACCAAATATATAAATTGAAAATATAAATAAATTCCGAAAATATTAAAATTCAAAAAAAAGGTGACATCACTTCCCCTCAGGGGATACTTAACCATCCAAAAGAGATGGCTGTGAGACAAAATGGACCCTTCTGCTGGCCAGTGGAGACAAAAGAGTGTCTACTAGTTAATCACCAATCATCTACCGTCTTGTGCTACATAAAGAGGATAAACCAACACATAAATAGAGGAGACAAGATTTATTAGTGGCAATGATCATGAGCTATTAATTATGGAGAAGTTCCATAATCGATCACTTGCAAACTAGAGACTTTGCAGTTAGTGTAACCTGGCTTAGTTTATACATAATCTACGCAAACATCCTCATGGACACAGGCAAAATAATGCTTCACAGGTTTCTAGGCATTTGCTCCACTTAACAAACTTGCCTAGAGCTCAGAATACATGAATTCCTACCCCAGAAATCATTTTGGGCTCCTCTTATGGAGTTTCACCTTCTCCATTAGATTGTAATTAAGATTTCATTTTTCAGAATTTCCACATTCAGATTTTTAATCTATCAAGATTGTGCAGGTAACTTTACAGACTTTGATTTTCCTAGATTTCAACATTTGATTGTGTGGCATTACACATTGTGCTTTTGAAGATTATGACTGGCACCAAAGTTAAGTAACCCCAGATGGGACATAAACAAGAATACCTACTGAGAGATTCAAATTAGGGAAATAGGAACATATGAAAAGAAATGCATTTAGCAGCATACAATCAGAATACTAGTCAATAATACTGGCTACTTGTAAAGAGAGGAGAGCAGTAATCAGTACAGCCTCCGCCGGCTGACAATGCTGCAACTGTAGGTCACAAGGATTACTCCCAATTTACTGATAAGAGAGCTGATCTGTGCTTTTGTGCTTGTTTATTACGCTCTTCAAATTAAAACATTGGTAGGATCCATCAGATATAAGATGATTAAAATAACAGATAATGCAACCTCAGCAAAATGATAAATTCTGTGAAAAATAATACTCATTTTTGGTAGGATTAATTCACACTGTTTTCCTAGAAGACTAATTGAGGGTCTCAAAGTGCACCTAAAATACAAATGTGAGTTTCACATTGTTGAAGTCAAAAAACAAAACAAAAAAATCTGAGACGATACATGCTATGTCTCCAAAATAAAAATCAGTAGTTCTTTAGTGAAAACAGGCAAGACTGCAAGACAGATGCCTCCTACAGGCTGCTGGTCTATAGACAATGGGAAGGAGTGTATATAATTGTGAATTCGAACTACATGTTTACCTTCAGTGGAAGCGGAAAATATAGTGCAGTTGAAATCTCATTAACATTAGCTTTCCTGACAGCATAGAAAAATACTGAACAGCTCAGTGAGGTTGAATAACAAGAAGAAGCCACAGTGAAGTGCAATGCTATAAAAGAGATGGAGCAAGGAATAGACTGAAAAATAATTGAGTTGTAGTATGTACATGTCCAACTCACCATAAAGAGTTTGAATACTATACACTGCAAGCACCTACTAATAGAAATAACAATTGAAAAAAATAAACCTATAAAAGCATTTTGCTCTGTTCTTTAAAAATAAAGCAAAGAGGGGTCAGGGAGACAGCTCAGTAGGATAAGCACTTGCCTGGAAAGTACAGGGTCCTAAGTTCAAGCCCCAGTACCACAAAAAATAAATAAATGAACAAATAAATGAAATTCTAAATAGACAAGTAACAACCAAAATCCGAGGGAAAATTACAGTGTAGAATGGTAATTCTGTGTGGGTGGGTGGGTGATAGAAGATAGACATAGACAAAGACACAGATAAAGAGAAACAGGACAGATTAAGGGAGCATATAACACAGCATGTGGATCAAATCATGTGGATAGAAACATGAATGAGTGTTCATTCATGAATGAGCCAGGAGTGCATATTCCTGATTCAGCTATTTCCCAAAATATAAAAAGTATGTGTACTAAATGTTTTATTCTCCAAAAGAAATGAAGTATATATAAAGACATTTTAACAGAGTATTAATAAAAAGTAGGAGTATATACAAGTAATACAAATTTATTGTGAGATACATGCTTTCAAAGGAAAACAAAAACAAATCTCTTTACATAATTTAAGAAAAAAGTTTCAGTGGCTGGGGAGATAGCTCAGTGGTCTACAAGCCTGCATGGCAAGCACAAGGACCCAGGTTCCATCCACAGTACTGTATGACCTTCCAGGGTGCCAAAACTGGGTGTGGTGTGCATACCTATAATCCCAGCCCTGGGGAGACTGAGACAGGAAGATCACTGAGTCTAAACTGCATAGCAAGACCTTGTACAAATAAAAAATAAATAAATAAACAAATATTTTTTTAAAAAGGAACAATATGCACTGTGACAGTTGAATAATGTGAACATTTTAAAAGCAAAGTTGGAAGCAAGGAATATTAACATGGTAGACAAAATAAATCGCTCTCAGCGATGGATCGGCCCTAATCTCTAAAAAATATTACTTTACATGGAAAAATGCACTTTGCAGATGTGATTGGGTTATGGATCAGAACTTGGAGAGATTTCATTGCTTTAACTGTGTGGCCCTATTACAATCACAACGATTTATTTTATTTTATTTTTTGATATTCTTTTAGGGAAAGGTCTACAGGGTGTTCAGGGTCTCACTACTAGATCGGACTTGTAGTGATCCACCTGCTTACAACCTCCCAAGAGCTGGGATTACAGGTGCGCGTCACCATGCCCAGCCTCAGCGAGGCCCAGGGGCGGGGCTAGCACGGCAGTCCCGGGGATCCAACCCCCAGCCCCTGGGCTGCTTGCAGGTGCTTTAATCCGCTGAGCTATTGGGCCAGCTCTAAGGATCTTATTAAGAAGCAGACAAATGCGGAGTCCTAAGGGGGTGTCCCAAAGGAAGCTAAACTCGAGGCAATGTACTTGACAATGCAAGAAAGGGCAGAAGCAAAGAAATTCACAAAGATTCTAAAAGCTGTAAAAAAAAAACAATCAAGGAAAAATATCCTCCTTTGCAACCTCTAGAAGAAATAGAGAACTTCCACTATTTCTTAAAGAATATTAAAAGAACAACAACAACAACAAAAAAAAAAAAACACTCATTTCCTCCTAAGATCAGGAACAAAGCAAGGATACACATCTCACATCTGTTAAATATCATCTCAGAAATCCTACGTGAGGCAGTTAAACAAGGAAAAGAACTAGCAGACATTCACTATGGAAAAACAAGAGCAAAACTGTCTCTGCTTATGCACAATATCATTGCCTAGAACATATGAAAAACCTATAGGAAACAAGACAGGACAAAATCTAGGTCATTTGGGATTTGGTACAGTCTTAAGATACAGTAGCAAAAGCACAAGCTACAAAAGCCAAAATATCTACGAACTTTATTTCACAAAAGCATGAAAGCCTTTGCTCTGAGAACACTGTTAAGTAAAGGGAGACCAAGTCAGTGATTGGAAGAAAGTAACTACAAAACAAGTATTGGATAAAAAACTCAGACCTAAAATGTACAATGGGATTCTCAAAATTCAATAATAACAACCAAAAAATGTAAAAAGTCTGCAGAAAATCTGTTGTCCCCTCCACAGAGAGGATATATAAATAATAAATACTGGGCGAGGGTGATAGCTTAGTGGCTTGAGAACATGCCTGGCAAGGACAAGGTCCTGAGTTCAATCCCTGGTACCACAACAAGAACACAAACAAACAAACAAAACACAGCTCAAACTATGGGCTGGGAAGATAACTCTGTGGGCTAAGCAGCTGCCTGGCAAGCACAAAGACCCAGGTTTGATCCCCAATGCCACATGCTGTGCCAGCCCCAGAATCTGGGCATGCCATGCCAGCCCTGAAACTGGGCATGGTGGTGCATGCCTGTAATGCCACTGCTAGGAAGCTGAGACAAGAGGATCACTATGAGTCTGAACTGTACAGCAAGACCCTTTACCAACAAATAAATAAAAGATTTTTTAAAAAAATGATGTTAACACATGGAAAGATGTTTACCATTTTATATAATTAAGAAATTGTGAATAAAAATAAGATGGCACCATACTCCTGTTAAAATAACTAAAATTCAAAGCACTGGTAACAGCAAATTTTGGCAAGATGTACACCAGCAGGAGCACTCATCTATTTTGGTAGGGATGCAAAAATGGCACAACCACTTTGGAAAATAGCTCACGGGCTCTTTTTTCAAAATATTGCTCACTGCTAGTATATAATCCCTAATCATATTCCTAGATATTTTTAAATGGGAAGAAAACATATCTACACAATCTGATCACAATTTTATATCAGCTTTATGCAATATTTCAAAATTTTGGAAGCAATCAAGATTTCTTTTAGTAGACTGGTGAATAAACTATGGTCGATAGAATATAATTTCTGTGATATAAATAAGTGAATCCTCAAGCCATGGAAAATCTGGAAGAATGTTAAAAACATAAAGGCAGTGTAAGAATGTTAGAGAAGACATAATTATGACTATGTGACGAACTGGAAAAGTCACAAATACTGGAATATTTTTCAAATGATGGCTTCCATCACTTGTGGAGAGAAGAGAAAAAGATGGAACACAGGATATTTTTAGGAGATAAGCTCTTTGTATTCTACTGCACTGGTGGATATACAACATTATGCATTAATGATAAGGTATTAAACTATAAAACCCAATGTGTAAACCATAATGTAAATAACAGCTACACTTAATTATAATATATGAATATTGATTGATCACTTGCAACAAGCACACTACATTAATGCAAAATATTAATAATAAAAAAGAAAGATGGCCTGGGACCTTGAAAAGAGTTCGTGGAAATTCTATATTCTCACTGCTCATTTTTATTGTTTTTTTTTTTTTCAGTTTTCACAAAACAGACTTCAGTGACAAAAATATAGCATTGCTCATTTTAAAATATGACATATAATCATCAAGTTTTATGTTTTCTATGTATGTCTTATGTTTAATAAATGTATGCTTATTTGCAAACACAGCCCACTGTTCAATTTTAATTTAAATTCAAAACTATTCTAATATAATTGTGAGGAAAAGTTTCAGTGAAGATTGCTTACTAGAGACAAACTTAATGCCTGTTAACCTATTGCCACTAGACAAAAAGACAAAAAATAATTAATTTTAAAGGGCTGATGTCCTACTTTTTGCTTTGTTTATACTTCTATTCCTGGTGTATTTCTTCAATTCAAAAATGTTCCTCAAAGAGATGTTTTGGAACAGTTGTCAAATTATTAATAGAGGTAGCACTTCTGACATCAAGTGTGAATCAGTTCTATATTTCAACAGTGGACAATGAAAAGGCTTGAATTCCTTAATGGCACCACAAACTGCTTATTAAACATCCACAGGCTAATAAAACCAGAAACTTGGGTCTGGTTAAAAAAAATCTTGAGGCAGAAAAATACATAGAAGGCCAACTTCTTATTCTGCGTATAAACACAAGGTCTGTTGAAGATAGCGTTGGTTTATTTTATGCAATGGTACATTCAAGTATTCTATAAGGAAGCAAATTTGTTCCCACAGTCTACATAACAAGGACTGGCAAAAAGATTAGGTCTAAAGGGGAAATCGATTTCATCATGAGAAGAGGTGTGGAGTACTGAAAGTTCTTTCATAATGATATGTACAAAGCAATACAAATTATTACAATTATAGACTATTGATGACATTGTTCTTCAAGCATAATTTAAGCAAAGAACCTGAAAGGATTGTTTTAGCTTGGTCCAAAGGGCAATTATGTTGGGGGAGGGGTGCTAATAGTTTTACTATGAACTGTCTATGAAGGATTGATAACAATTGAAGCTTGGACTGTATCTATGTGGATATTAGAATATGAAATGATAAGATGGCACCATACTCCTGTTAGAATCCAGAATCTGTCCCCAAGAAGAAAATGTTTCAGGGTATTTCTTCAAAAAGTTCAACCTAAATATATAAAATCTATGTGCTATAAGTATAAAATTATACATATTTCCATTATGAAATTTTAAAAAGGGACATTTATACATATGTAAAATTAAATATTGTATAACTTTTGCATCTACATGAGATAGTACTACCAAATATTACCAGATTTATCATTATTATTTATCAAAGGAAGCTATTTCATAGCTGTGATAATTTATAAAATATTATGTATATCTACTGAGTAGAATCTTCAAATACTGTCTAGAATATGGGTGTATTATGATTAAATTCACCCATAATAACTTCATTCAAATATACTATAGGAATTGATTCCTATAGTAATAATAACTTTATAAAATTATGTTTCTAATAAATGAAGAGAATTGTATATATAGAAGGTATTTTTAATTGTTGATAAGAATATATTCCTTGAGCCAGCAACATAGCTCAGCGGTCTAAAGGGTCTGCTTAGGTAAGCTTAGGCAAGCATAGGGACAGTGGTTTCATTCCCTGCACCACATGCTGTGCCAGCCCCACATCTGGTTATCTGAACAACTAATTGGAAGATAGCATCACGCAATACAGCATCTGTTGTTGAATTCCTATTACTTTGTTTAGTGAAATCTTGTGTCATTTCTAATGTTTTATTCTATCACTATTTTGTATTCATTAAAAAATAATAATTAAAAAAGGAATGTAGGGCTGGCGAGATAGCTCAGCAGACTAAGCACCTGCTTAGGCAAACACAAGATCCATCCCCAGCACCAGATGCTGTGCCAGCCTTGCCCCCAGGGCACACTGAGCCTGCCACTGAGACCAGGCATGGGAGTTCAAGCCTGTGATCCCAGTGCTGGGGAGGATGAAAACCAGAGGATCACTATTAGGCTGAGCTGCATAGTGATTCCCTGTGCCAAGTACTTAAAATAAAAAAATGTGTTCCTTGCCTTGTTACAAGAAGCTATTATACTATTCACCCCCACCCTAATGATACTTTCTCCTCCCTAGAAGAAGCCAGAAAACAATCTCCTGAAACCTTTGGTCAGAGGCTGGGGGAGCTCAGTGGCAGAGCACTTGGCCAGCAAGCACAAAGCCCAGGTTCAATCTCCAGTGCTCAAATAACAAAAAGTCTTGTATGAAATTCATTTTCATTCTACACTTTTCTCAGCATTTATAGAATTGCAGAGCAACAAATGTATATTTGCAAATAACAATACATATTATTTACTTACTAGGATACATGTACAGTCAGTGTTCACATTCCTGATGAAAAATTGTGACATGCACCTAACCCATCTCCATTTCTTTCTCAAACATTTCCTTCCCTCCCTCTCCTTCATCCATCCCTTGATCCTCTTCCTTTTATTTTTACATCCCTATGTGGACTTGCCACATTCGCATAGTAAACTACGATTTCTTAATTCTCATCCCACTCCTTCCTTCCACTCTCCCCATATCTTGATCAATAATATTAAAACTTCATATCTATGCAGTCTGATTTGTATTTTATCACATGTACTGCCCATAGACTTTACACAATGCAAAAATATATAGTGAATATTTGACATGAAACCACTCATTTATCAGTTATATTTCCTGAACCTTCAGGAAGTAGATTACAAAGAAGTATTTAAAATAACAACTGCATAAATGTATCAACAAAATCTGTTAACCCATAATATCAGTAGACCATTTATTGATCATTTAAAATGGAGTTTACCTGAATTTATGTGACACAGGACCTTCTTAAAGGTATTTCCAATGGGGAAATGAGGAGTACTGTCCACATAAGATTTTGAGATTTGGGAATACATTAAGAAATACTTCTTTAATTTTGACAACCAAGATGGCCAGAATTTATACTCTAATAGAAAAAAGCAAATAAATATAGTACCCAGAGTTTTGTTTCTAAGAGCTGAGCCCCACTAAAATGAATAAATTATTCTTGGACAAATAGCCGAGTACAGAGCTACACTGGGAAAGAAACAAGGAAAGTCTGAATGATTTATTGCCACAGAGCAAACAAGTGCTAAAAGAGTTTTGAATTCATGATAATTGTTGACTTTTTCTTTTTTTTAACCAGGGATCAAACTCAGGACCTTGTACTGGCTATACAGGTGCTTATGCCCCTGAGCTTTCTCGTTGACTATTACTTTATTAAAAAAGAAAGAAAGAAAGAAAGAAAGAAAGAAAGAAAGAAAGAAAGAAAGAAAGAAAGAAAGAAAGAAAGAAAGAAAGATCAGACAGGCTAGCTATTCCTGTTCTAGTTTCCATTTCCAAGTCATAACTTTTTCAGTCTATACAAATGAGTTGATTGTCCTCTAGGAAAAATATACCTACATCTTTTTTCTTCATTCAGTCCTTCCATATCTTTCAATAAGATTTAGTCCATTTGACTGAAGGTTATTATTGAAAGAAAATATTTAATTCTACAGCTGTATTAAATTGCATGGTTGTTTCATAAAAATTTTTGTTCCTTTCTTTGTGTCTTACTGACTTCACAGTTTGAATTTTTCTATATATGCTGAAATTTTATAGTTTTCATTTGATTTAATTAACA
>NW_004524748.1:1587158-1588770 GCF_000260255.1 Octodon degus
ACACACACACACACACACACACACACACACACACGTGTATGACCTGAAAAATATGTGTATAACCTGACATAAGATTGATACTCTTTTGTGGAAATCTTCAATGACCTTTTAAATGGGTTCATGTAAAATAATTATATTTTACATAGTCCTACCTAACTATCATTTTGAGAACACTTTATTCTTTATCTAGGACCATACAGCAACTTCTCTTGCCTTCTGGATTATGGTCTTTGTTATTTTCTATATGCTACATCTGCAGGTATTAGAATATTTTGAATTTGTATAACTGGAAAATATTTTACTTTAATTTTCAAAGGTATGTTTGCTAAGTATAAAATTCAGTGACGACAGATCTTTTTTTCTCAGTCCTTTAAATAAATAAGTCTAGTTTCTTACCCACTTGCTCTTTTTTTTCTAATGTGAAATAAGGTGTTATTTAATTTTGTTCTTCCATAGCTATTTTTTTCTATGTATATGCTTTAATGATTATTTTATTTACTATTAGTTTTGGAAATTTCATTTTTGTGTATCTTGGTATGATTTTATTCATATTTCTTGTGCAAAGGTTCATTTTTCTTGGAAATATGGTGCTATAATTTTAACTAAATTCAGAAATTTTAAATCTTTAAATATTCAGTGCCTACCCCCTTCTACTTTGAAATTCCTAATAATATGAATATGCTTCTTGATTTTGGCACAGAGTGAACTATATATGACTGATCTGTAAACTCTCCTTCATGTTTATTTTAGACAACTTTTCTTGTTATATTCACTTAAGTTTTTAAATTTTTTTAAATGTGCAATCTATTATTAATCTCATTTTATGTATTCATTTCAGAAATATTTTTAAAAATTCACTCTGTCTACATCTTATATCTTTCACATTTCAGTATTTGTGTACAATTTTTAATTTGCTATATAATTATTGATTTCTCAATAAAGTTAACAATGAGTTAAAAAAATAAAATATAAGATCATTTTTGGTTTTTTTTGGTGGAACCAGGGATTGAACTCAGGCCCTTGCTCTTGTAAGGAAAGCACTTATTCCAGTGAACCATCTCTCCAGCCCTCACTTTTTCTTTAAACATTTAGTTTTTCTGTTTTTTATGTGTCTCCAGCTGCTGATATCAAATTTAAAATAATTCAGTGATGTTGCTTAGTGAAACAATAGCAATCAAGCCCTTCAGATGTCTTCATATATTAAAAATATTCTGTAAAATTGATTGATTGATAACAATTTAACTGTATAAGGAATGTCCCCTATCAGTATATTTTTTCTGTATTTTAGGGAAGGGTCTACAGGGTGTTCAGGGTCCCACTCCTAGATCAGACTCACAGCGATTCTCCTGTTTACAGCCTTACAAGTGCTGGGGCCACAGGCATACACCACCACATCCCGTCTCAATCTCCTTCTCAGTGCACCCTGCGGGCAGGGATGACACTGGAGGCCTGGGGATCAAACCCCCAGCCCCTGCACCTGCATGCAGGCACTTTAATTCTCTGAGCTATTTGGCCGGCCCCTATCTATCCCTATTTTCTAATTTACAACTTAGAAAAGAATTTTTCATTCATTTGAAAGTGTCACTGACATAAGCATTAGCGTGTATAGTGA
>NW_004524748.1:1588870-1602968 GCF_000260255.1 Octodon degus
TAGAACAAACCTTCCTTCTCAATGATGTAAGAGAAAGTAATTGTATATCTATCCTAACACACACACACACACACACACACATATTGTGTATATATAAATAAAATAGTCTTTTATTTATACCTTTGCGAAGTTAGTAACACATGACACTAGGTTGCCTAGGGACTAATAGCTGACCTTAAACAGACAAGATGTTTACCTCAGAGTGAGGTAGTTTTTTTTTGCTTTATGCCCTGAGGCCTATTCCCACCTACACACATTTGATTGATTTCCTAGCTTTGTGGCTTCCAAATATCCACCATTTTTGTTTTGTTTTGCCAGAGATGGGTGTTCCATTATAGCTCCTTTAAAGGACCTTTTCATACTTGAAGCCAGTCCAAAGATTGTAGGTACTTGAATTCAGCAAAATAACCCAATATAGTCCAATAGTTCATAAAATTAGTGAGTGATTAGTACAACTGACAATTGTCGGAATTTGTTGACTTGAGCCTTTTGCAGCTCAGCATATTAATACAGTATTACTTTTTATACTTTGTGGTTACACTTTTCTGCTAGATGGTTAAGACCAAGTTAAAGCAAGACCTGTATAACTAAAAATATAACTTTTCTTATCTGACAAGGTCAATCAAGTCCCCTTAGGACTTTACCCTGGAACCATGCACAGCACCTTGTTGATCTTTTGTCAGTGTCAGCCATTTAGATGAGTCATGGCCATTGCTTGACCAATTTGCTCTCTGTGAAAGCCTGAGAGAAGGTTTTCTTTCTAGGGGACTCTCCTTACGCACACTGTATATTATTGATCACTTTGCTCTATGGGCCCATAATCTCCTTGATCAGAAAATT
The DNA here is from genome assembly GCF_000260255.1 of Octodon degus. Lineage (NCBI taxonomy): Eukaryota > Metazoa > Chordata > Mammalia > Rodentia > Octodontidae > Octodon > Octodon degus. Next base: position 1,589,711 of record NW_004524748.1, read on the forward strand.
TGGGACACCACTGAGTTACAGGTTGTCACAGCACAGGTTCTCTTATGTCCTGAGTCCTCACTGACCTTGAAGGGCTAGTGCCAAAATATTGCCTATCCTTTAGACTATCTATTTCTTTAATTTTTGGTCTGCAAACTTTAGTTTTTAAACATCCAGAAGAGAAGCTTAATCTTGTTACCCTGTAACAGAGGCAGTTAGACTTAATATCACTATCTGTATGAATTTCAAATGCTTTAGACATAAAATGGAACAGCTATTTACCAACAACCTTGAATATTCTAAAATTTAAATCACTATAGAACAAGAAAAAGAAATATTAGGTTTTCACCCTCACATACAATTCATATTTTGTACCAAAAATTGATTGTAGTCTCACCACTTGCCAAACCTAAAAATTATCAACATACTTGATACAAAGCAGAGCTCAGACCTAACTTCTAACATGATGTATATCATGTGTGTCTCACCTTGGTTCCCACGATACATTCATAAGAGCTCTGGTCACTAACTTCCTCTGTTTCCAGAAGCCCAGTCTTTTTTACTCTTACAATTATATTATTTATTAGAAAAATATAATAGGATGAAGAAAGTAGTTTAAATCAAAGTTATTGTCTAGTTAAAACAAGATTTTTAATATAATAGAAATAGAATATTCCATTGCTAATCTCTGATGCTTATGTTCATGTATAGTAGAACCTTGAATAGTAAATCCTTGCTATTTAAATTTACTCTTTGACACTCAAACATAATTTTTAACTATTATTGAAAGACAAGAAACTTACTGTTTTATCATTGACAAGATCATTTTACTTCAGTAACATTTCCTGAGAAATTACTATGTACTACAATACACTCTTTCATTTACTTATCATTAAAATCCATACAAAAAATCCATACAATCACTATTTAATGTTTATAGAACTGAGACTAAGAAATCATAAGTTACCCAAAGTCTCACAAGTAATAAAAAGAAGAAATGGAATGCAGAAATAACTCTACCGCTACATTGTCTACTTCTATGCATTAGGGAATGGTATTTACATTATAATTGTGATCACTTGAGACAATGTATTCTACAATTGCAAATGAATATTATTAAATTCAATGTATGACAAATTAGAAAATATGCAAAGGTGTATTATATGGAGAGAGGTACAAAAACACCAAGGTATTTATGGCCACTTTTTAATTAAATATGTAAACATAATTTTAGTTTGAGGTTCTTTTATCATTATTGAATGTGGACAAATCTCTATAACCAAAAGAGATATTTAATATGAAATAAGAACAGTTAGTAGTAAGTAAAAAAAAAAAGAGGCAGATTAAATCTTCAAACCTGTTTGGTGTAAGTCACGAAACATTTTACAATTCAGCTCCTTTTTTTTTTTTTTTTTTTTTTTTTGGTAGTACCGGGGATGAAACTCAGGACCTTGTGCCTGCCAAGCAAGCATTTATTCCACTGAGCTATCACCTTGAACCCTCAGCTCTTTCTTGACTTCTTGACTTACTGAATTTTATTGAGAACTCAGGTTCAAGTGAGTAGGTCTTGTCTGTGTGAATCCTAGCCTTTTGCTTTATGCCCTCACCCCAGTCTCATGAATTCAGTGTATACCTCTCCTAGTTCCACTTACCTAAAACTTCATAACAAAAGCAAACCTAACACTAACTTTTAACCAAGTGCTTTTCATTGTCATCTCTGAGACACCATCTTTTTAAGGAAGTGTTGCATTTCCCGGGCATGTTTGAAGTTTTAGCTAGTTAGAAGTCATTTACAACACAAGATCTTTAAATAATTATTGACATTTTTTTCTTATTTGCTTTGTTGCCTTTAAGATACTAATGACATACCCACAAGTTTAAGGAGGAATGGTCTATTTGGGCCCATGATTTCTTGAAGCTTCATCGTATATTTTCTGGCTCCTTTTTAGAGGGTCATGGCAGTGAAGAAACAGCTTAAGAACGGCAGCTAGACACAGAGAGACCCAGGGAAATAGAGGCTATAGACCTCCCCAGTCGTGCCCTCAGCAACCCACCTCCCAAATCACATTTAGCTATAAACTCATTAATGACCTGATTCACCCATAAGTATCACTGCACTGTGAGCTAAGCCACAAGCTCAGATTCCCACAAGCCCCACCTAAAGGCATAGCAGGCTTTAAAGGGACAGCTACATACAAACCATAGCAACTTCACATGGAAATAGAGTATATAAATCATGCACTATATAAATTAGTCACTTTAGAATGAGACTTTTGAATATAACCATAATAAGGAATTTGTCACTGGTCTTCTGGGAAGTTTAAGTTCAGAATGACTCAAGATATATTACCTAGAATCATGGTCATACAACTTACACTGGATGGTAGAATACTTTCATTCATGAACCCAGAGTAAGTTGTAAAGCAGTGGCACCTAGTCCTTCTCTCCAGCCTTCCTTATGATGCTTTCTCTTAACCTACTTATGCATCTTTTGGTATAAAAAGTATTGATTTATCAATTATATTTTTGGCCAATATAAATGTATTTTCAAAATATTTTGACACTTTTAAAATACCTTATAGTTAACCCCCATACATTGCATATTTAAAGTTGGTTATAATTATTATGGTGAATAAATGATGTCCTAATATACATTATCTCTACTAATCATGGAATTTTTGCTTTCTAATCTAGTAAAGCAAAATTGCTTCCAAGGACAGTCCTTTCAAAAGTCGAATTACAAGTTATCTGCCAGATTTATATATAACTTGTACAAATGTAAAACTTGTTTCACACAGAAATATTTTTAATGTTCTATCTCTTAAAATGAGTTCTTAAAAGCAAATGGGATTACCATTCTTTCTCACAAGTTGTAAACAGAAGGAAATCCATATGACAATACCTAAAATATCGAGGTGTAGTTTCATTGTGACATTGTGCTATATGAGGTCGCAGTATAATTCCCCAAACTAATTACTTTCTAGTCATACTCTAAGATAGAATAATTGATTTAATATATCTGGTCAATACCTATTTGTTTTTACTATTACTTATTGTGGTTTTTTTCAGAAAATTCATGTAACTGCTTTGTTCAGCAGTACAAATCTTTGCATATCAAATAAAAGGCAAAGTATAGCAATAAATTGAAAGTTATAACACTGGTTTTACCTTTTAAAATTCAGAAATAATTGTTAAATCTATTTTCATAAATGTCTCTGTGTAGTGACTTCACTTTTAAGCAATTAACCATCTCTAACTTCTTACTTTGAATTCTAGTTTCTGATATTCAGTCCAATGTTATAGTGGTTTGGGATTTTGCACTGGAAACAGTATAATACAGGACAAATTTTATAACATTGTTTTATAATGTATCATCCAAAGAATCATATGCAAAGAATGCAGGAAATCTGTCCATGCACTAAAGACCAAAGAATCTAGCCCTTCAGCCATTCAGAACTGGATCTCAATACTCTGCGTGAGTGCAGCTGAAATCATAAAGCTCATAACAGTGCTTCCCACAAGTCCCACTGGAGGCCTAGAGCCCATGACAAAGTCTTATGCAGTCCTGCTTCGTGGATCTGTGCTGAAAAAACCTAAAGGTCAGTGGTAGAAGCTTGAAAGTCTGTGCCAGTGGGATAAAGGATCTGTGCTATCAGGCTGAAGGATCTGAGCTGGAACCAGGAAGCAAAGCTCAAGGTCAGCACTGGAGCTCTCCCAAAGGCGCCACCATCTTTCTCAGGATAGTGAGGTCCTGAGCTGCTCCAGCAATGAGGAAAGTCGAGTTCCCACCAGAAGAGCTAATATGACAAGCTTCTCTATGAGGGTGAGCAGCGCACCATCTTACCCTTCAGAGCCAGGAAGCAACACTCAAGATAAGGACCCAGAACTCCCCCAAAATGAATGAGAGCGATTCTCAGTGACAACAAGGTCTGGAGCTTCTCCTCTGACAAGATAGCTAAGTTCGTCAAGGAAGCCAGCATGACAAGGTCCTCTAGCAGAATTGCCTAAGAGAACCAGTAGCTTCCAACAGCTCCAACAGCTTCTCCAAGCAGCTCGACAACTTCTCCTCATCTGCCTCTTATGCTGCTGGCAACAGTCTTCAGATGGGCCTCCCACTGCCATCACCATGCTAGTTCAATTCAGCTAGGTGCATCAAGTTCACCACCAGTTAGAAATCCACTATGCCTCTCACAACACTTTCTTATGAATTTGTTTCAAGAAGCTTCACTTCTCAGTGCACCGTCTCCTTCCATGCGTCACTCTTCAGACATGAAGAAATTAGGCGTTCTTACTATTGATCTAATGTCCTTGTTTCCACCATCATATTCAGTAAATATTAGCCTGAATTCAATACCTACAGTTCTTCAACTTATATTTCGATCTCAAACCTGAAATTTTACTTAAATATATTTTCCTAGAATTTCTTGTCTATCAATTTTTTCATAGTGGCTAAGTGTCTAGGATCCTTTTCATGTTTACTTCACAGGAACTTTGCATAATCCCTAATCTCCCTTTTTATTTGTATGCATACACTTTCCTCTCCTCTTCTACTGTCTCTACAAATTTTGCTATTGCTTTTTCTAGCTTCTTTTTTCACAACACCTATATAAAGGTGTTTGCCTTTTCCTTTGAGAAAAACAAAATTGTTATGTGTGTGAATAGACCATAAACAGTTCAGTTTTATCATATACTATCTCAACCATTATTAAAAAGAGTCCACCTCTTAATACCACTTCAATGAGGATTAAGTTTCAACATCAGTTTTGGTAAAAGCACTATTATGACCATAGCCCTCCACATGGAAGGACTTATCTTCTTGAATGTGTAGATGAAGGAGATGAGGGCCTGGATTCATAGAATGTCATGTGCTTTCCAAATAGAACCATAAAATTAAAAAATAATCAAACCAGAATTATTTATACAGATCTATAAATGTAATAATGCAAAAATTTATGAAATACATACCTGTAACTATATGTAGACTTTTATAGACTATTCTAACCTATGCTATTGAAAGTACCTAAAATAGTGTATCTAAAATAGGACTACATAAAATTAGGGTATCTAAAACAGTGTTTTATTTATAAGTTTGTATGAAAAAACAACTAGAAGCATTGCATATGTATAATCTGCTGCTCTATTTGCTGCCTGGGATTGATTTCAAAATGGTAATCCTCAGGGTTCATTCCTTCCTGATCTTCTCTCTAAATTAATCTACTCTAAATCTACGATTATAGCTCAGAAATTCTACTTCCTGAAGGACAGAAGAGTCAATGCTACTTGACCTTAAAACCCAAGGACCTCAAGGAACTAGCCTGAACTCTGACCACCCAGCAGTGGTGGTGAACCTGTGTAGTGCAAACTGCAACAGGCAGCTTGTTACCAGCAAAAGCTCTGAAAAGTTTGTCATCACTCAGAGTAAGGAAATCCAAAAGCCTATCACACCCTTAAGCAATATGTTAAGAAATTACGCACCCAAGGGTAGGTGCGGAGAAAAGCTGGTCTCATTCCTAGGGATTACATGAGCCTCTGTATAAAGTATAACAATTTATATAGAATTGAAATTGATAATGCAAACAAATAAAATATATGTGTAAAATATGTGTGTATATATGTATCAATATGAAATTTTTCTCTAAATGTAAAATCATACATATCTATAAACATTAAAATTTACTTTTATGGGTTATTTTAGCAAAAAAGTATTTTTACTGTGTCTTAATTTTTCTATGTTCTTGGTTTCTAAATTAAAATAACATGAGCTGTGGGAAAAGTCCAATTATACTTCTATTTAAAATATGTAGTGAGGACCGGGGAGTTGGTTCAGTAGGATAAGCGCTTCCCTGGCAAGCGCAAGGGCCTGAGTTTAATTCCTAGTTCCACCAAAAAAAAAAAAGTAGTGGATGGGACTTTGGCAGGGCCTTAATACCTATTATTGTATTTAAATTCCATAAATAATGAATTAGAAGCAATATATATCAAGGAAGAAATAACTTGTCATAAATGTTATGATTTCTATGACATCATAGGCAAAGCAAACTCCCAAGAGGATTGAAGTAGTTTTCATTTTTCCAAAATACCTACCCTGGTTATTCTTGGTTCACAGTTTACTTTTCTTCATGGCCAAACTTTTACAAATAAATGTGCATTAAAAAGGAAATACATTTTTGAAATGAAATGTGAAGGAATTCCATAGAAAATATATAGCTATGAAAATGTTTTAAAAATACATATAAGAACTATAATTTTAAATCAATATAGAAAGCAACTGCAGATTTTATGCCTATTTTTAAAACTCTAGAATTACTTAGTTTTCATTTTTTCTGGGGTTACATCAACATTATTAGCCTTAACATTTCCCCTAAAAATACTTTCATGATCTAGACAAACAAACCTAACACATATTGCTTTGTTGTCTCAGTTATTTTTCTCTCATTGTTGGCACAAATACCTGACACCATAATTAAGAAAGTAAAAGTTTATTTAGTTCACAGTTTGTGGAGGTTGCAGTCCATACTCTTTCTTGGCAAGGCACAGAGGCATACGTCAGAAGGCAGCAGTTTATGGTGGCAGAAAACAGTAAAGAGCAAAAGGAGGAGCTGCTGCTGCAGCAGCTAGAAAGCCTCTCTCCATTTCTTACATTGTATCCAGACTCTGTGCCCCAGGGCGAGTAGAGCACTCACACCTAGAATCCCAGCACTGGATTATGGCTTAATCACAAACTCTAGAAGCCTGCCCCAATGACGGCATGAGGCTTTGGGGGGTCACCTAGACAAAAACCATAACATTTGTGTAGATTATAATCGTAGAAAACAAAATGTTTGGTTCTTTTATAGATCACAACAAGGCTTTTTGAAGTTTCACTATATTCCTTTTTTCTTGAAAAAATAAATTCTAGGAAGACTACATTCAAAATGTTTTCAGACTCATGTAATTTCAAGATTCCACTGAAGAGAATTTTTTAAAACAGCATTTATATTATTCTGCAAAGCTAAGATGCCCCATTTTAATAAATCACTGCTATGCATAAAAAGAAAATATAAATAGTATATTTGATTCTGACAAATCTATATCTTCTTTGATGTTGTTGTACAGCTGTTCTGTGCTTCACAAGGTGCCAGATGCATGCCGAGCTACGCACACTGTCAGAAAGTATATTTAGGCACAAAATTACATCAAGAGCCACAAAACTTATCAAACTCTTGATTAAAGTGATTTGAAAACGAAGCATTGATTACAAAGAAAGAAACAGAAACTGAAGCAATCTGCAAAGAACATAAAGGTATTAATTTTAGCATTGTATGCTACACAGGCAAAGGAAAAAGTCTTAAACACCCAGCTCAAGAAATAAATAAGCAAACCGTAGGTTATTTACACAAGAGATACATTTTTAGGGAATTTGAAACTAATTTTTTTAGTATATTCTGTTTGGAAAATAATTTTGCCCTGCTAAAAAGTAAAATTGTGGATACCCTATGACATTGCAACGCTAAAGTACATGCTTTAAAGAAATTCATACTTTTAATCATATGATACACATGTATATATTACAAGAATAATTACTATAGCATAGTTTTAATAACAATGTACTGTTAATAGCAATCCACATTATCACTAATAGAATCAATAAAAATTTGTAATATAAACATATAGTGTTGTACTCGCCCCTAAAATACCTGTTAACTATAGCTTTCTGTGAAACAATAGATTTAATATTTAAAACAATGTTGAGGAGCCCTGCCCATTAGCTCAGTTGTTCAAGTGCCTGCTTAAACAAAGCAGTCAGCCTCAGGGTGCTGTGGTCCGATACCCAGATACTCAAGCCAATTCAGACCTGCGCTGAAGGCAATCAAAAAAAATGTAGAATTTTAAAAAGGAACATACAAAATAATGCATACAGTATCATTTCAGTAATAAAAATCTTCTAAAAGCTAATTATACCATATTATGTAAGGAAAAAATACAATTGATAACGTACATGCAAAAAAAGAGCATACTTGTCATTGAGATGAAATTAATGACTATTTATGTCAGAGATTATTCTGGGAGTTGAAGCAGGTTATGAGTAGAAGACGAGCATACACCAGACGTCTAACATGTACACTGGCTGGGCAAAGTGGTGCATGCCTGTAATCCCAGCACTTGAGGCAGGACGATCAGCAGGAGTTAAAGGCAAGACTGAATTGCAGAGCCTGTCTCATAATAAAGAAATAGACAAATAAATAAATATTTCACAACACAATTTTTACATAGTTTTTAAATGCATAATTTCAAGCAATTCTTAAAAGGAGAAATAAACTTCCTATGATATTACAACTGACTTTGTGTGCGTGTCTGTAAGTATATTCACATATATGTACTTATATTTCTCTAAAGATGTATCTTTATGTACATGTTTTAAGGTTACCTAAATACTACAGATGTACTCGCTCATTATAAAATTTGGATGAACACAAATAATGTCCATCTTTAATATTTAATATATCTTCTTGATTCTTTACTCTCTAGAGTAAGCAGCAGTTTAGAATTCATAGACTATATTTAATAAAATTGGAATTACCCCTTAATAAACTGCATTTTTGGTAAATGTAAAGAAGCAGTCTTTGAAGATGACTTTTCAGTTTCTCTTGGTTTTATTCCTCACCAAACACTCTTCCTCTCCAAGTTGGTCTCCAGAGTAGTCCAGGCACCAGAGCTCCTGCTGGGTAGAAGAAGCCAGTGGATCAGCAATGGGCCTCTGCCAACGCTGAACTGCAGCACAACTGCCCTCTGCCAACTCCCCTCATTAGCAGAGGACAGGACTCCTGACCCATCACCTCTTCAGTCTTCACCCAGTAGGCCTGCTTATTGACATGGATTAACATAACTCTGTCTACACTCATTTCTGAAGAGTTGCAGTGTTTTCTGTCCAATCACCTGATCCATCTGTAGCCTCGGCTTAGGTCCAGGCCCTGGTTGCAGTGCCCCATCCCTGTGAGCATCCTGGCACCCAGTACAGCCTACATAACCCTGTGGAAACCATGGAGCTGTCTTTTAAACTGGGACTTTTCTCTTTGGCTTTGCATAAGCCCACAGCTCTGACTCTAGGAATGGCCCCCTCATTTTAATTCTAATCTATTTTGCCCTCAGTGATTTAAAAGTTTCTTGTATATGCTTAAATCAACCTTTCTTGTGCCTTATTTTGTGTTTTAGCTCTTTGACTTGGGTCGGAAAGAGGAGAGCAGAAGGAAACTGCAAGGCTTCTGTCTTTTCTGCTCCTGTCCTTCTGATTCTTCCAGCCTCCTGGTATTGTCCTCAACTTCTTCTAAACTTTAAGTTCTTTAGCACTAATAGAAACAAGGTATATTCTCCAAGTTATTTTTAAGTTATTCTGCCTGTGGAAGACTGGATTTGAAGACATCCCAGGTAATTTAATTTTTAATTTCTGAGTTTACTCACTTCTCTTTTACTAGTAGGTTCTGTAACAATCCATATATTTTTCCCAGGTAAATGAAGGTCTTGAGCCACCTAAGATCTTATGTGAGATAAAAAATTAATATTATGTCACAATGTTAGCCCATTATATAAGAATAACAAAAATGTAAAATTAAATAGATCTCATTTTTTTTAAATGTACTTGGTACGGGGTCTCATTACACAGATTGGACTCGTGGTGATCCTCCTGTTTTCAGCCTCCCCACCGCTGGTATTACAGGTGTGTGTCACCTTGCCTGGACTCAGTGGCTGGATCAGCATGCCCAGGGTTGGGGCTGGTGCAGCATGTGGTACCAGAGATGGTACCCCAAACCATGTGCTTGCCTAAGCAGGCACTTAGTCTGCTGAGCTATCTCACCAGCCCTTAGCTCTCAAAATATTATGAAACATTTTTACTAGTTTTTCTGTAGGTATTCTATTACCTTCTTAGTAAAAATGTTCTAAAACATCTGGAATGGCAATACATTATACTTAGTAACAGATATTTTAAAAGAATACAAATTTTAGAAAACCTCAAAATAAAACCTCCAAATATAAATTGTAACTAATATATACATGAGAAGCAAAGTACTTCATTTTACGTGCCTGAAATAGTCACAATAAGGAAGCAAAAGTTCAGTTAAGGTAGAAAATTCTAAACAATTTATCCTTATAATAAAATAGACAGAATAATAAACTATTCCTTTAACAATTTTTTTAAAATATTGAGAAAATAAATGGTCTAAGTTCAACAGAGAGGAAACCCTAATTATTAAAATATGAGAATTATTCTCAAAACAAATTAGAGAAAATAACCTAAATCCTTATTATAATTCCATAATTCACTTTCACTTAATAGTAAGCAAGTAGAATTGCAGCCTCTAAGTTTCCATTTCAGAAGTTTGATTATAAAAACGAGTCATTTCTATTCCCTATAGCTCTAGTTATTATTAAAAAAAATATAGCTAAACAAAAGCATTCAATTTATATTATCAGTGAAAGAAAATGCCACTTCCATTCTAAAGTAGGACTTTCCTATTATTTTCCTAAATTCAGAAGTAAATTGACTAGGATAGAACATGCCCTTCAGATATACTTTGACTTTTAAGGTTAAAAAAAGAATTATTCTAAAATTAACATTATGGATTCATAAATAAGAAACTAAATAGGTTAAGAGTAAAGAGAAAAGGTGAAGTTAATAATAAGATTTTAATTAGACAGTTGTTTCTAACCCTTGCCAGCAGAACCACATGAGGCCACTATACCATGGCAAAGCCTGGGATATGAAAAATAATATATAGGACTGGCCTGATAACTTAGTGGATTAAAATGCCTGCTTAGACACAAAGATGGGAATTCAGTCTCAGGCCCGCTGTGCCAGCCCCACCTCTGGAGCGTGCTGAGACTGCAACTGAGACTGGGTGTGGCGGCGTGCACCTGTAATGCTCAGTGCTCAGGTGGCTGAAGAACAGCAAGAATCACTATGAGTCCAGTCTGTGTAGTGGGACCTTCTAGACCCTATACTGAACACATAAAAAAAGAAAAGGAAAAATAGAATAAAAATAAACCAAGAGGAAAATTACTAAGTTCTGGGATTCCCTTCCTTTGTTTTTGTTTTATTGTTATTTTGGTTTGATTTGGTCTGAGCTGAGTTTTGGTTTTGAACTTTTGAGGTAGTAGCTGACAGTATCATTCAAACTAACATTGAGTTCATGATGTAACTCAGGCAAACACGGAGCTTTAGCGATCAGGATTCAGCGTCCAGATGACTGGGATAGCAGGCATGTGCCATCATGTCTAGCTCGGAATCCCTTTGGAGATAGTTTCAACTTCTTATTTTAGAAGCCACAAGCGACCTAAGATAGCAGTTTCTTTCTCAGGAGAGCTGCCTTAACTGCTTTCTCTTCATATTCAGGATCTAATCCCACAGAATTTCTAGGTAACTAAATCTTTGTGGCCTTGCTCCTCTGCATTAACAAAAATCTTCCAACAAACAAAAACCCCTAGTATTAAGAGGGAAAACCACTATTGGATCTACCACTTTTAAAACAATTTAAGGAATGACAACACTTATGCTTAAAAATTTGGAGACATAAAATTAGAAATGTATAACACTTAATAGCAGATTCTTGGTTAACGTGAGAAGAAGGTTTTTACAGTATCTATCAATTTTTTATCTGACTTTGAAATGAAGTATAAAATACTGGTAGAAATTCTATAACCATTTGACCAAGTCTCCTCCTATGTATTCCATATGTAATTTTCTGCACATCATCTGTGGTTGCTATTACTGCAATAATAAATTACCATTGAATACACTATTTCAAGCAATTTACATTTATAGTTTCATGGGTTTTTTGGTTCTGAACTCTTAGATGGGTCTCCCTGGATGAAAACCAAGAACTAAGCTCTGCCTGAAGAATGTGGGGAAAAGTCCATTCTGCCTTTACTTGGGCAGCATGAAGAGTCTGGTCCAGAGCTGTCAGCTGAGCTCTCTTTGCCTGCGCACAGCTGAGGAGAGCCCTGAGCTCCTGGAAGGTGCTCTTGGGTCCTCCCAGTCGACTTCCATCGCAGAACCAGCAATGACATTTTGAGTACTTCTCAGCTTTACAGTGAGTCTGATTTTCCATTCTATCATTTTTCTTCCCTTACCTTCTCCCATTTTCTTCTTGATTTCAGTTGGAAAATCTTTTCTGTTCTTAACAATTCATGCGATTAGACTGAGTCTACAGAAACATTTCAGGATAATCTGCCTACTTGGAAATCCATAATTTCTCAGTAGTATCTAAAAAGTTGCTTTTGACATGCAACACAAACTAGTCAATTTCCAGGGATTAGGGCAGGATAAATTAAAGTGTCATCACTATGGCTACCACTTCATTTAACTAAAAAAAACAATGGAGGGAAGGATGAAGCATGAGAAGAGCAAAAGGAGAGGAACAGCACAAGAGATGAAGAATTTTCTTCGAAATTATTTTCATTCATCACCTGGTATCTCATACATACGTATGTATCAGGTGTTTGCTCCTTCACTTATTAATACTTTCACTCAGGCCCTTTCCATGACAGACTGTGTATTCTGCTTCATGTGCTGCCCCTCCAAACCATGCCTGTCCTTAGCTTTCTAATTCCTGTATACAACCAATACTTGTTTGGTCTTATTGAACTTTTTATTTCTCTGAAACTCTAGACACGGAAAACATTGGATCAAGTAGCACTTTCTGATATTTTCCTAATGTAAACCCCACCTCTTCAATGCATGCACTGCATCCTGGTGGAGGAAGGGCCCGGGCTCTGAGGCACGATGCTTCAACCACCTCCCAGCTCACATTCTACCTCCACCACTTATCACTTAGGCACCTTAAGTCCATAAAACTCTTTGGGTCCCAGTTTCCTCCTCAGTAAAATTAAAATATCAACAGTATTATCATGAATTTAGAGGAATCAATACGTACATTAACTGAAGAGGATATCTAGCAAACGCTATAGTATGATTACTATTGCTAATAAACATTCATTTGAGAATATTTTCAATTACATTAATTATTAATTAGGCTCTAATATTTTTGTGATAGTCATTTCCTCCTGATATATTGGATATATACCAACAAAAATTAGCAGTGGCTTAAACACATGGTTGTATTAATAATCTTGAATAACAAGAAGAACAGAGGTTAACTTAGCTGTTCAACTACATGGGGCTTTTCACTCACTCTTCTAAGATTCTCCTGTTTCTTCTCTCATGACTGCCAAGGGTAAGAGTGCTGCCACTCGAAGGCACAAAGTCCCAAGTAACTGTGTTCATAGGCAGAGGTTCTCTCTGTGT
>NW_004524748.1:1606858-1621652 GCF_000260255.1 Octodon degus
AAAATGATTAGAGTGAAATATACTGCTATGAATATTCGGTGCATACTGTCTCCCAGCTTGAGATATTCCAGAGATGTGTTGTCATCACAAAGCCTTCAAAATTCATAAAGTTACTGAAACCTAAATATGTCTAGATTGTGCTGGGTCTCTCAGCTTTATCACATCTGCTTAAAGTTTGAATTTACTTGGACTTTGTGACCTTGTGCTCGGTTGCCTTATGAATTAAGAGGAAATTAAATTTGAGCAAAAGGCAAGGCCCTCTCCAACCTCTGACGCATAATTATGACTTATCATACATCCTTAATAGTGAACAAAAATACTGAATATTGTGATGGAAGTTTTATTCTACTAAAATAAATCCAAATAATTTGAGTTGTTTGTTGAATGTTGTGAGATAATAGAGAAAAAGATCAACTTTTTAAAACTTAAGTACAGCATTTAACAAAAAAATGAAATCCTCTTATAAATGATTTTGAAAGTAATATTTTTTATTGATACAGGGTCTCTTGTGAATTTTCCAAGTATAATTGTGTTATTTGCTAAAAATCTAGTTTTCTGTTTCCAAAGTGCCATCTTTGAATTTTTTCTAATTCTTCAAAACCTATTATTCATCCAAGAACACTGACAAAAGTAAAGTTAACCTTTTCTGGAAGTAGACTGTCAGGCTCTAAAAGGGTGTCAAGACTGTTGTTCAAGTAAGGATTTCATCTTATACTATTTCTTGGTAGAAATAATTTACTCTTTTGAGACTCAGTTTCACTGTCTTAAATAGAATAATAGTTTAAAGATTAAATGGTAGAGGATATGAGCAACTGGAATACAGGAGATGCCTGAAAGTTTTGTTTATTACAGTAAAAGACAGATCACCGTTAATCCCCTTCAAAGTACTCCCTTTAGTTCAAGTACATTTATAGGTTCATTCTTCTTATTTGAAAGGATACAAATGCAGTTCATATATGAAGATTTCATGCAAAATAATAAACTTGGATGAACAATAGTAGCTGCCAGGCTTCTTTCTGAATCACTTTTACAAGCTCCCCTGTATGTATTTGTGTAATCATTGCTGCCTCAATGCCTGAATTGATCCAATGTGTTTATCTTTCATGCTCCTTTTGACTTTTGAGAAAAGCCAGAAGATGCACTCTGCCAGATACAGTGCATAAAGTAGACAAGGACCAAGAACACTTTCATGAGCCAATGTTTCCATTACATGACACTCAGCAGCAACATTAGTTATAATTTTAATCACATTTTGTAAAGACACTCATGAAAGAGGATTTCCAGAGCTGCTTCAGAATTGACAGAATGACAGGATAAGCACGTTTGAAGCCAGGCGATTGCTCAGAAAGGATTGCTTCCTTTGTGTCTTTTAATGTAATGTTTTTAAAAACTTTAAACACGTCATAATTTTGGATCATTCTTTGTATATGCAGCATTTGTTTAATCAAATTTTTATGCATTTCTGAGCTTTATTTGTGTCAGAGGAATCCAATAGGTATGTACAGAGAAAACAGAACTTTACCTACTTAAATTAGATCTCTTGATAAGTACAAGAAAAGTGAAAGGAAACTTAGTAAAGATAGATTGATTCAATAAGGGGGAAGAAAATAACATCTTTACCTACACTGGCTCAAAATGTATAAATTGTACATATATTATCTTTTATGTAAAAGAACTTTATAATAGATGTAATAGTAATATATGTATCATAATATAGAATATGTAGTAATATAATACTAATATATATAGTGAGTGATGTACTTACCAACAAACATTGCCAATTACGTTCCTTCAGGTGTCCCTCATGCATTTATTATCTCAAGAATGAATCTGAAGCTAAGGAGATAGCTCAAGGGCTTAAGTGCCTGCCTAGCAAACACAAGGTCCTGAGTTCAATCCTTGGTACAAAAAAAAAAAAAAAAAAAAAAAAGTGAATCTGTTGGCTGGTGAGATAGCTCAGTAGTCTAAAGCACCTGCTTAGGCAAGCTTAGGCAGGAGCAGGGGACAGTGGTTTAATCCCCAATAGCACATGCTTGCTAGCCCTGCCCTCAGAGAAGGCTAAGCTGGGCAAAAAAAAAAATAATAATAATATTTAAAATCTTTTTTTAAAAAAAAGTGAATCAGTGTGACTCATAGTAACAGCCATCTTGGAATTATGTTCCCAGCATAGAGTTTTCTTCTAGTTAACCTTTTCTTTTTAAATTATTTTCAATGCAGATTTTTAACACTATATTCACATGTGTTTTTTTTTTTCAAAAACTCTATTAGGTTTACATCTGCAGTAACAAAAATAGCCAGCTCAGGCATATCCATGCCCTTGAACCTCATTGTTGGTCTCTGAAGCAAGGCTGGCTATACTCACTACTCAGTGATTTTTTTCACGGTGTATGGTACATGTTTTTTGTCATGCTTTGGGTTGGTTTGGGTTTTGTGAGATAAGGTCTTGCTATTTAGCTAAGGTTGAGATTGAACCCACTCTGTCTTCCATACTGGCCTTCAACTCATGGCTATCTTCCTGCTTCAGTCTTCAGTGGGGATAATAAAGTACACTTTCATCTCCTACATCTCTAAATCTACAACACTGATCCAACTGACATTGGCTTTGTTTATATCTACCAGTTCCACATCCCCCTTTGTGACAAACTCATACCTAAGGATTTATGGGTATGGTTGATCAGACTACCTCTTTGTCCATTCCTTATCATCTGTGACTTCAATTACTATGGGACTAGATAACCAACACTACCAGTCCTCCACCCCTCAAAAGTGAAGAATACTTAAAATTCATAGCTGCACACAGACTTCCCACACTATTTCTGTGAAAGACAAGATTGTAAAATATTTCAAACTTTGTTCCATTCCAAACCATCTCTGTGTTCTCTATGCAAACCTGCACATGCAATACAGCAGTAGCCAGACAATAGATACAAGGATGTTGCTTTATTCCAAAAATAGATTAAGAGATTCTGGGTGTATTTTCGCTGCCACAAAGTTTGAACTATTTTATAGGTCTTTTATGGTTCTTTCCTTAAACTCTGGATTACATAGATAATTTCTAAGTATTTTGAGGTTTTCCTATGCATTTCATTTTTATCATTCTTAAATTTTGCCATTTTTGTATACAGTGAACATATGATCTATGATTACAAGTCTTTGAAGTATATTAAAATGAGATGTATGGCCCAACGTAGACATTCCTTTCCCAGAGAAAACATAATCTAATTCTAACTGAATTATGTGACCAAAATCACAGAAAGAATGAAGTTCTTGAACCAAAGTACCACTGCGTTTTTCAGTTTTTGTCTGCAGTGACCTAAAACACTTATTAGGTCAAGGTATATGAATACTCATTTAGATCACATTACTTGTGGTTTTATGGTTTTATTTGTCTTACCATTACTGAATGTGAGTTATGATGGATGAATTATGTCCTTCTCAATTTTGTTATTTTTTCTCTGTTATTAGATACAACCATAATTTTTATAACAATATTTTCCTAAGTTACTAAAAATTTGTCCATCATAAAATGACCATGTATGTATATCTCTGGTAATACTCTTTATTCTGAGAAGTCTTTTCTTCTCACATTAATATAAGCATTTCAACATTTTTATGTTTTCAACATTTTTCAAGGATTTATTTTGCCTGAATTTAAAAGTTTTACTTTTTTCTGAGTCTGAGTCTTAGTGGACAGGTTTGCCTGTGTGCCTTTTCCCTTTCAAAATGGTATTGTATGCCATATGCCATCATTGACTCTGAAGAGAAGTTTGCATTCATTTGACAATTGAACTGCTGTTTCTATGTAATATCTTTTTCCTGGCTGCTTTCAAAATTATCTTTTGTTTTTAACTGTTTGCGAATCATACTACTATTATGATTTTTCATCATATGTCTTCTGTTTCAAATTTGCTAAGCTTCTTGAATCTGTATTATTATGTCTTTCAATAAAAGTGGAAATGCACACCCATTACATTTTTACATTGAACATATGTTCCACTTTTGATTTCCAACAGCTCTGCAAGACTCATCGTTTTTCTGGTCTTTTTCTCCTTTCTGAAGATTAGATAGAGAATTGACTTTGCCTATCTTTCAGTTAAGTTTGGACTTTTAATTTGGCATCTCCATTTCTGTTTTTGTGACCATGTAGTGAATTATTATTTTAGTTTATTATTACATGTGTGCAGTACATAATGTTTACATTCCTTGTGGGAAGTCTGTACATAATACATCTTAATTCCTTTTTATCCCTATTCTCTTTCCACCCCCTCCACCCACATCTTGATCTCTGTTGCCTTGTTTTTATATATAATGCTTTACCTTCCTCATAGGGAGTAGGCACATGTATGAAATACATCTCAGTTTCTTTTTCATGCCCTATTCTTCTTCCTCCCTCCTTACTCTATCTATTGATCCCCTTCCCATTTAGGAAAGATCTAGGCAGCTATTCCCCTTCTATGTGTCTTCCCAAAAGAGTTAAAGACATCATATTACAGTGATACATGCATCGCTGTGTTTTTAGCAGCACAACTCATACTATCTAAATCTTGAAAAAGCCTTTATGTCCATCAAAAGATGAGTGGAAAAGTATGGCATTTACATACCGTGGAGTACCACTCTGCCATAAAGATGCATTTGTGTCAGTTGTAGAAAAGTGGATGCCCCTTCGAGCCATATTGTTAGGTGATATAAATCATGCAGTTTCTGTTATATGAGAAATTCAAAATAAAATATCCTGAAAAATAAAGACATGAAACAGGGAAGCATATTTTTCTAATAAATTTGTAAACCAATAAAATATATTTTAAGTTTGAGATTGTTCTATTTTCCTGATTCCTATACCTCTGCTAAAATTTATTCCTTTATTATTTATCAACATGTTTTTATTTCTTTCTCTTTTTTTTTGGAGTCTGTGTTTTTGTGTATTGTTTGGTACAGGATCTTACTACACAGCTGGGACTTGTAGTGATCCTCTCATCTCAGCCTCCCCAGTGCTTGGATTATAGACATGTGCCACCACACCATTTTGGGGGCATACACGGAGTGGGACTGACATATTATGAAGTATTGAGGATTGAACCTGTGTCCTTGGGCTGGCCAGGCAAGCGCTTAGACCACTAAGCTATATCTCCAGCCCACATTTTTTCTTTCTTAAATGATTATATGTAATCATGTCCTTAACATCTGTTTGTGCCAACTATAATATTTAACTCCTATCAGGTTTGGTTTCTACGCTTTTAAAAACATGTAACAGATACACAATTGGGTCATATTTTCCTGGTATCTTGTATGATTGTACTATGGACCTTGAAGTTTATTGTGTTTGTGGATACTTGGAATTTTCCTATACTCCTATGAAGAACTCCTGATACTTTAAAGTTTTGACAGGCAATTGATTGGACTCTGACTACAAACTGACCATTGAGAAAAGGTCAAAGCCTAGTTCGTTTATTTTCTTCTTAGCTATGCCTGAATTGAACTTCATGCAGACAGTTAGACTCTGGACTCAGGATGAGTGTTACAAATGTCTCCACTCTAGTTTTTATTCATTTTTCTTTGTACACCAGGGATTGAACAGAGGTCAATCTCACTGAGCTCCACTCCAGCCCTTTTTGTTTTGCTTTGCTTATTTATTTTTGAAATATGATCTTCTGAAATTTCCCAGGTTGAGCTCCAGCTAGTAATCCTCTTGCATTGGGCTCTCTCTGGCCTTGTTCTAGGTTTGTTCTCTCTGTTCTTGTTCTCTCTTGTCTAGGTTTGTGTTAAATTTTTTGTTTCTTTTTACCACACTGGAAAGACTATGTGTCTTCTATCAGAGTTTTAGCCACTCCCCATGATACTGACTGAAAATTTCCATTAAGTTACAGGATTAAAAAAGAGAAATTTGGGGCTGGGGAAATGGCTCAGGGGAATAAGCACTTCCCTGACAAACACAAGAGCCTGAGTTCAATCCCTGGTTCCACAAAAAAAGGAGAGAGAGAGAGAGAGAGAGAGAGAGAGAGAGAGAGAGAGAGAGAGACAGAGACAGAGACAGAGACAGAGACAGAGACAGAGTCAGAGAGAGAAATTTACCCTGTGGCAACTATTCTTTGATGTATTAGCAGCATTCAAATGTCTCTGCATTATTCATTCTCTGGTGGCTGCAAGTTTTCACCCTTTTTAGTCATCTCTGTGTGGATGTATTTTCTTATTTTATTCTGTATTTTGTCCTGGACTCACAGCTGCTGTCTCCAGGATGTTCCTGTCCAATAGGAATAGTCTTGGACATTAAAAGGGTAAAGCAGTGAATTGAAAGTGGGAATGTAGGACTCTGCATTTCTTCCATTATATTTCATATTACTGCTTACCTTATTTATAATAAGTATCTCCTGATATATATCTTAAAGTTTATGATTTGGCAATAAAATGTGCATATTGTATTATAGGAATGAAAACCACATTGACATCCATTCCACTGTCCTTCTCTTCAACTTCTGCTCCCACAGTAGCAAGAAGAAGTGGCCTTTAGTTCTAAGCATTTCTAAAAATGTTTACAAAATTTAACAGCATTTTAATTATTTGGAGGAACACCACTAATTTTTGCCACATTCTTCAGACATTTCTTTTTTTATATATTTGGTACAGGTTCTCACTACACAGCTTGGACTCCTACTGATCTTCCTGTTTTCAGCTTCCCCATTGCAGGGATTACAGTCATGTGTCACCATGCTCAGTCCAGACATTTCTATAAAACATACAAGTACTCAATTAACTCCACCTCTCTCAGTTGCATATATATGATTCTTTTTAGACATAGATATATACAGTAATACCTTGGTTAACAAACACTTCTGTTTGCAAACAATTTAGTTCTCAAACAAAAATGTTTGACAAAACTTTGTTTCTGTTCACAAACTCCATGTTTAGTGATGAATAGAACTGTGCCCAGCTTCCCTGCAGTGATACAGATGCTGTCATCTTTCCTAAAATCATAAACTAAATTAACATCATGAGGGAAGGTGTCAGTTATTATTGGCAGTGGTGATGGCAACAGTAGCAGCAGCAGGGCAGCAGAGAAGCAGAAATGGGGGAGTGCTTTTTTAATTCTGAAGACATGGAGAGGACATGAGGAGATCCTCCAAACTGAGACAGGAAGGCTGAGACCTTAGTTTTGGTAGGGGCAGAGTTTGAGGTCAGTTTTAGTGACTCACAAGGAGCTGATTGGAGGCTCCCTTGAATAGGCAGGGAAGATAAGAGGAAGTTGCACCCAGACCTAGAGTGGGAAGAAGGAGGAAGTGGTCATTGTGAAGACAGGCTGTTGTTTTATGGATTCAGCCATGTTGGATCAGGGCTGTGATAATTTAGCAATCTGTACTTGAGCTATAACCTACCTTTCCCATCTCCTAGTTGGTATGAAGAGGAGATGAATCTCCTAAACTGCTTCCTGCTGAATAAGGATGTTTTCTGGAAGGTAAGGAGATTGACAGGATGATGGTTCATGCCCATATAGAAGCTAATCCCAGGTGTTTCAGCCAAGATGAGAAGTTTATCATTAGTGAAGGCTTGCTTCTGAGATTGAAGAAATCTTTTGTGGCATCTAAAAGCCATCTGGGAAAATGGCCCAGAGTCTGGCAGTGAATAAAAGGAACAGCAGAGAGTAAAGGATCAGAAACCAAATGGAAAAGCAATGCATGAGATATCCTGGGGTTTTTCAACCCTTAGTTAGGTGAAGACATGTAGGTAACAGGAGTTGTGAAGAACACCTAGTTGACAAGGGAGCAGGATCAGGAATAGCAGAGTTTTCTGGTAGAGTTAAATTGTCTGGACACAGCTTGCCTCAGGTGATGTGGAACCAGGAGGGCAGGCTGGCTGGTGACTTTTACTGATGGTGCTGTTGGGAGGACGACCAGGTGGGGGCCTGTCCATGTTGGATTTAATCCTGTAGCCTGGAGTGAATGTGAGAGAGAGGGGCTAACACCCATATTGGCACTTGTCACTAGAAAAAGTGAGGGGCTGGATATTCACATGGCCGAAGCAGAGAGGAGGCTCTGATATGTGCTCATAATTTTCAAGATGAGAAAAGATAAAAGATGATCAAGGCTCCCATAGTCTTTAGACTCATCAGTGATGACTAAGATTGGCTAGTGATGGTTGTGAGCTAGCAATGACAGGCGGCAGAGGCAAAGGCAGAAGCAGAAGCTGCCTCGGTGAGGGAGCTGAAAACCGGGGCTGGGGATGCCCCAGGAGTCACACTATCACTGATATGAGTCACGCCACCAAAAAATGTCAGGTTTTACTTGCAGCAGTGATGGCGGCAGCAGTGATGGCAGCAGCGCAGCAGAGAAGCAAAAATAAGGGAGGGCGGTTTATTAACTCTGAAGACATGAGAGGATCAAGGGCAGAGACATGAGCAGGTCCTCTGACCTGAGACAGACAGGCTGAGACCTCCTGAACTTCTGCCAGGGGCGGAGCTTGAGGGGCAGGTTCAGTGACGCATAAGGAGCTGATTGGAGGCTCCCTTGTGTGGGCAGGAAAGGTCTAAGGAAGTTGTGTGCAGGGCGGGAGTGGGGAAGGAGGAGGAAGTGGTCAATGGGAGATAAGCTATTGTTTTGGGGATTCAGCCATGCTGGATCAGGGCCGTGGTAATTTAACAGTCTATACTTGGGCCATAACCTATCAGAAAGTACTAATAGATAGATAGATAGATAGATAGATAGATAGGCCATTAAATTTGTTTTTCCATGTTTTTGTGCTCATAATTGCATCCTTCTGCATGCATGGGAAGGATGTGACTATTAGAAGTCCCCTCTCTCAATATCAACCAGGCAATGTGAGATGTGATGAGGATGAAAATATACATCTTCAAAATCCATCTTTATTCATCATCTTTCCTTCTGATCTTTCCTGCTTATCTTGCCATCTTACAGATATCTCCTAAGACAAAAATAAACTTCTTGTAGAATGCCTTCCACTGAGTTTGCTTTTGTAGACCACAAACTAAATTAGCTCCCTTAACTCCCTTAATTTTTAAAAATTTTTTCACTTTTTTTTAATGAATAAAGTTAAAAACAATAACTGATAAACATTGCAGCATAACTAACCAAAGCCTCTTGCACTGTCTTGCCATATAGTACATACATATATGAAGGTTAACAATTACATTGTCTTGTGATTCTGTCACAAAACACAAGCACAGCACAATTCTACTTGTGCATCATCTCTAAATTTTAAAATAATCATAGAATCATAAGTAAAATGCAGGGGTGAGAGGCAGAAAAGGGAGTTGTGTGATGGGCATAGAATTTCAGTTTTGCAAGGCCATAAATACTGAGGGTAGGTTTAAGGTAATATGCAAAAATCTAATAATTACTTAACGATCTGCTGTTAACCACTTCTTTTAAAAATTTTCCATTTTGGAATGTTGTGGGACTGTCTTGCTTCAAAGTTGTATATGGTTAGATTTTTGGACTTATGTGTAAACATAAGAATTATGTAATTCCTTATGCCTATTTTAAAATATATATTCTAATTTTTAAATGTTTTTCATCATATTCTGTAGGGACTTAAATTTCAATATATCAATACTTGATGAAAAATACTTGTTCCATGTTATGCCTAAGATGTTCGATATTCAGACGGATAGTGAGGTTAAGTTTAACAGCTTAGGTTGTATGGCAATAAAAATAAACTTCTCTTCTGTAGGGTTAACAACCTAAGTGTGTGGTCCAAAATTAGAGAAAAAGGAGGGCCAAAAGGTAAGTCAACATTTTGGCCCTAGCCTTCCAAGGTCAATTAAGACTCACGACATGAGAACTTGTACTGTAACATCATGTAACTCCGTAGTGTCCCAAATTTTCTGATCAAGGAGATTATGGGGCCAAAGAGAAAAGTGATCAATGATGTAGAGTGTGCCTAAGGAGAGTCACATGGGGAGAAAACACTCTCTCAGGCTTTCACAGAGAGCACAATGGCCAAGCAATGGCCGTGACTCATCCACATGGCTGACACTAACAAAGGTTCTACAACCTGAGGTACAGGATCTCAGGATAAATCCTGAGGAGATTTCACTGACCTTATCAGACCCAAAAGCTACAACTCTTGCTGCATAGGTCCTGCTTTACCTTGGTCTTAACCATCCAGCAGAAAAGTATAAAAACGAAGTATAAGAAATAAAGCCATGGTGTTATGTTGAGCTGTAGAGGACTCAGGTCAACAATTTCTGACATTGCCAGTGAACTGGAAGACCCAATACCATTACGCACTACTGGACTCTTTTAGAATATTTTGCTGAGTTAACACACCTATAATATTCAAATAATGGAACTTAACAAAAAAAGGGGATACAGGTGAATGTCCATTTTGAATCTGTGTATTCAAAATGATTAGGATAGATATATAGTTGCATTCTCTTAATGAATAGAGGGATTTGTTCCAATAGTGTTTGTAAATAGGATATCATGTCTGCATTTTGTACAACATATAACCACTAGGAGGAATGTATGCAATGTGTTCATTATTGAATCTGTCATACCAATTTGGTTTGAAACTGTCTCATTGCTATTTGTTTCTCAATAAAATTATGGATTTTTTTTCCTTTTTGGTTGTAGTCTTTACTTTCAGATAACTCTATTTGCTGACGCTAGTTTTATAGGTAGAGATATTTCAGAAATCATGAGTTGCGTACAAGATTTTCTGGAAAGATCAGGAAACCAAATTTCATGATACAGAACTAATTGAGACCTTGGATCATTTTTCTGATCCAATTGTCTTCCAAGAATTAGTATGTAGTTAAGAACAGCAGTTGAGATTGAAAAGTAATGGCAAGAGGTCTGGGGAGGCACCTCCATGATCTAAGTGCCTGCCTAGCAAGCACAAAGACCCAGGGTTGATCCCTGGTACTGCATGCCATGCCAGACCCAAAGCCCTGGGCATTCTATACTGGCCCATAAACCGGGCATGGTGCCACACGACTGTAATTTCAGTGCTGGAGAGGATGATGCAGGAGGATCACTTTGAATCCAACTTATATAGTGAGACCCTGTATCATGTACCAGATACATTAAGTAAATAAATAAATGATTATTTTTAAGTTTAAAAAAAGAAAAGTAAGGGCAAGAAAAAAAGAAAAAACAAATTTCACTTCCCCTGTGAATATACAATTAAATTAAAATCTCAGCACTTAAGTAGCTGTTTGTTATAGATTACTATGAAACACAAAATTTAAAATTTGGATAGGCAGTCTACTTCTAACAAATTCAATTAAATATAAAAGATTAGAAGTCTGATGTGGGCCTAAGGAGATGGCTCAGTGGAATAAGCACTTCCCTGGCAAGTGCAACGGCCTGAGTTCAATCCCTAGTTCTGCAAAAACAAAAAAAAGAAGATGGATAAGAGGCTTAGGAGATAGTTCAGTGGCTTAAGCACCCATCTAGGAAGTGCAAGGTCTTAATTTCCATCCCTAGACCCCACCCACCAAAAAAGTAAGATTCTTTCTCTTTTAGAATGTTTACTGGGAGGGCTGGCCAACTAGCTCAATGGATTAATGCATCTGCGACTGTTTGATCCCCAGGCCAGCCCCAGCTGTGCTGGCCCCACCCCTGGGGCATGCTGAGATGGCAATTTAGACTGGGTGTTGTGGCCTACACCTGTAATCCCAGGTCTTGGGAGGCTGTAAACAGGCAGATAATTATGAGTCTGATCTACTAAAGACCTTGAACACCCTGTAGACTCTTTCCTAAAAAATACAAATACAATAAAATAGAATGTTTACTGGTACCTTGAGTGATGGTTATTATTATTGTTTTTTTGATACAGGGTCTCACTACACAGTTTAGACTGGGATTACAGGTATGTGCCACCATGGCTGGTTATGGGGCAAGCACAGTACTGGGGATTGAACTTGGGACATTGTGCTTGGCAGGCAGGTGCCTAGACTACCGAGTTATCTCCCAGCCCAGGTTGGTTATTATTAACAATACCATAACTTAAATTCTTTGAAAATTATGAAGGTTAATGATAACGTATTGTAAGAGTAGATTTTTCAGGAACACTGCAAATTCTAATTTAACTTGTCTTCATAAAAGTTATAACTTTTCTTAAAAATTTTATTAACAATTACCCTCATCCAGTTTGTGATGTAACTCAGTGATACAGCACTTATTTAGCACAAGACTGGCCCTGGGTTAACCCCCACTGCAGCAGGAAAATAAAATTACACTGGCAAAGGTATTGTGACATTCTTAAAAAGCACCTGAATCATTGTCCAGTGCTGGCCACAGCTGATGGCAAAAAGTACTGTCATTTAAATGGTTTCTGTAATTCAAATACTCATTGAAAACACTTGGCACTCAAAGCAAAGCAAAGAGCAAGGCCACCGTAATACACTGAATTGTGTGACATGAAGGCATGGTCAGACATTCCTATAATCAACCTAGACAGGAACCCTACAAAGACCCTACTATATTTCTAAATATACGTGAAAGCTCTAGTCCTTACACACAAGGGTGCACTGAGCTGGTGCTGAAGTGTGGGTGTGGTGGCACACGTCTGTAATCCCAACACTAGGGATGCAGAAAACAAGATGATCACTACAAGTTGGAGCTGTGGTGAGACCCTCCACAAAAAAATAAAATAAAATAGTAAAATAATAAGTCTTCAATTCAAAGCAAAACAACTTCTTAGCATTCAGAATATGCTGAATACTGTACACTAGCCCGATCTAGCCCTGGAACCCAGCTGTAAGATCAAGACAGATCTTACTTGTTTTTCTATCATCTATGTTGGTTCTAGGAGATCTGAGACTCTGGAGTGGAGAGAAAACTTCCACCATTGATGACATACTTTTAACTTGATTTTCATTTAAGATTTTTGTACATAAACTTCTTATAGCTAATATGCACTACTAAGTTGCCTCTGACCCTCGAGATACTGAGATGAACAATCTAGAATTAGTGTATTTGGTAGTTTATTAAATCAAGTTCAGCAATGCAAATAGAAACATTATCTTGTGCTAATCTTGAAAGCCTGACATCATATACACAAAGACAAACTGTAAAATAATCCATAATTCAATACAAAAAGTTAAATATAATCACTCTTTTATGACATGTTAAATAAAGACTTAATACCATAAGAAAAGCAGATTATTATAATAATATTGATATCTTCTTTAGCTAAAATAAAAGCAATCAGGATAATTAGGTTGATCAGTTTACAAATTGTGAATACTAGAGAATGTTAAAAATTAGTTCTTTCAATTCTAAATTTGAAGATTAAATAAACCACTAAGATAATGGAACAGGGTTGCTATAGAGATTCTGTCTTCTGAAATTTCTTTAAAAAACTATTAAATGTCTAAAACTAATATTCTAGTATTTCCCAATTTATGTTATGTTTTTTGCTCTTAAATAGATGCTACAACCTCTTAAATAAATGCTATTTCCTTATAGATGCTAGTATGATTGATATATTAACTTTAGAAAAAATCAATTTTCTAGAGGCCAAATAATGAGAATTATGAAATGACCCATAGTAATTCCAGACAGCTGGGACTGAGTTGCACTACATTATTGCAGCTCTCTCCCACTTTCAAGTCACTGCAAACACATCTACAGATGCAAAAGCCACTACAGAGGCCTTTGAAAAAACAACTAAAGTTTAATGGTCAAGTTTAAACTTTGAAACTTATTTTGCTGGTACAATTATGTTTCTTTAAAGAATGTACATGAAATCAGAAACATAGAAACTTTGCTTTTGTTCACTATACTTACCTCAGGCATGAGATCAACTTTTGGTAATATAAGTAGGATATAGCCTGGAGAAACACATATTATGCTGTCAAACAGGATTAAGATAGATGAGGACCCATACTGACTGTTCAGTTCTACCTTTATCACTGAGGGAAGCCAGAGGGATAAAGTGTAGAGTTATTACTCAAGACTTTCCCAGTTTTTATATCATTTGCTGGTGCTTTCTCCTCAGTCCCAGGCCCCTGCTGAGCCCCAGGCATTAGGCTAACAGCTGTTCACAAGCTTCATGAACAAACCTTAAATTACTTGTCTTTGCCTAGATGTGGGACACAGAGAGGTTCAATTCCACAGTAGACAGATAAAAACAGACCTCAGACAATTTTGAAGAGTGAGAATATTCACAAAGTTGAAACATACAGCCACAGGGGAGGTGAAGTTTTAAATAGTGATGAAGGCAGTATTTTTCCTCATTTTAATAAGTTTATGTACTTCAAGCATTTCCTTTTATTAAGAACAGTTAACTGAGACTGTTCTTTCCATCCATTTCCCATCACAATTAGATAAAAGTAAAATGATATCTTTATCGTCATGCAAAAATTAACAACTTTTTCTAAGATAATTCTACATTTTTCTTGAAGATCATCATTGGCCAGATGGGAAAGAAAAAATATTATCTTAATTTGGACTTGAATGGGCCACTTAACTTTCTGTGATTCAGGTGGTTCATCCTAATAGAGATTCCCTACTAAAAAGTTAAAATATTGTGTAGCTAATGGCAAATCTAGTGCTTGATATAGCAATATTCTGTACACTGCAACTACTTCTATTACACACACACACACACACACACACACACACACAGAGATTTTTGAAAACAGTGATTTTTGAGGCACACCATTAGGAATGAGTCCTACAAACCAAGCAATTCTGCTTTCCTACCTGCATGCTCTGCTAGAGAATACTATCAGAGAAATGCACCATTAGACGGTTCAACTTGTGTGGACATTGCTGTGCACTTATATAAAAGTGTGGCCCTGGAAATACATGGAAGTACATAAACTATCAGCATA
>NW_004524748.1:1622807-1624191 GCF_000260255.1 Octodon degus
CTGGGTTTGTTCCCTGGACCCTCAGAGTCAGCCCTACCACCGGGGCATGCTGAGACAGTAATTGAGACTGGGCATGGTGCTTTGCACCTGTAATCCCAGTTCTTGGGAGGCTGCAAGCAGGTGGATCATGATGAGTCCGATATAATAGTGAGACCCTGAACACCCCGCAAATCCTTCCCTAAAGAGAAAAAAATCTCAGGCAAATTTTACTTAAACATTTAAGAAACATATCTCATCAATATATATTCTAAAAATATCTTATATGAGCTAGTAAAGCTAAATTAAAAAATGGTCAGAGGAATTAAAACTGAAAGCCATAAGAAAATAATGAAACAGGATAAACAGTTCAGTCTATTCCAGGAATCTGAGATTGGTCCAATAGTATACTTTCTTTCATTAACAGATTAAAGATAAAATCAGATGGTCATCTCAATACATTCAAAATAGAGCATTCAATTTAATAACAGTAATAGAGCATTTGTCTACCCTGTGTGTGGACATGAGTTCAATCTCCAGAACTGCAATGATTATGCAAATAATTAAATAAAGGAATCAATGCATGAGTAAATATATTTTAAAATCTGGTAAATGTCCATAAAAATAAAACATTTTAGGAAACATTATACATTGTCACAAAATATAATTAATGTTGCTTTTGAGATCAAGAAGACAATGATAATTTTACAATCTTTTCTATTTAACTTAGTTTTGATTATCCTGAAGAGTAAAATTAGATGAGAAAAATAAATACAACCAAAGTTGAAAGAGCCTGAAAATATATTTCACTATTAAGAAATAAAATGATTGTGAATGTTGAATATCCAGAAAGACACACCGAAAACTACTGCATTGGGATTATTAAGAAAACAAATTGGCAATGCATATTTCATACAATGTAAAAATCAATTATATTTCTATTACCAACAAAAATTACGAAATTATTTGTAAATGTGTGAATAACGTAAAAAATCAAGTGTATGAATAAATTGAATATAAATTATGTGCAACCTCTATCAAACAATATTAAATCTTATTGATAGAAATAAAAGAAGACCTAACTACATACAAAATATTTGTGTGTTGAAATATTGAATTTTTAAATAACTAAATTCCTACGTTCTATGCATTTACTTGTAGTAATACCAACAGATTTGTGTGTGTGTGTATTAAATACAAAGAAAAACAAAAAACTCTGGAAAGTAATATAAAATAATATTCTCATATTATAGTGTAGGGAAGATTTTTTAAAACAGCTTATAGAAAGCATTTAACTATAAAGGTAAAAAATAAACTGATATATTTCACAAATGAGAATGAGAGTTCTCTCATGAATTAATTGAGGTAGGGAACTATACAGCTATAAAATGTAAATGTCTATGTGCAA
>NW_004524748.1:1627356-1628333 GCF_000260255.1 Octodon degus
AAAAAAAAGGGGATACAGATGAATGATCATTTTGTATGTATGTATTCAAAATGGTTAGGATAGATATACAGCTACATTCCCTTAATTCAATGAATAGAAGGATTTTTTAATAGTATTTGTAAATAGGATATCATGTCTGCATCTTGTACAACAAATAACTGCTACAAAGACAGTATACAATGTGTTAATTGTTGAAACTGTCCTACTAATTTGATTTGAAACTGTCTCATTGCTATTTGTCTCTCAATAAATTTATAGAAAAAAAGACAAGGATGTCCTCTATCACCACTCCTATTCAATATAGTTCTGGAATCATTAGCTAGAGCTATTAGACAAGAGAGATAAATAAAAGGAATAATAACCGGCAAAAAGAGTGATACTATAATTATTTGCAAATATCATACTCCACTTGGAAGACCCACAGCACTCCACCAAGAAGCTAATATAATGAATAAACCAATTCAGTAGCATAGCAGGACACAAAGTCAATACTCAATAATCAACAGCATTCCTCTAGATGGATAACAAACACACTGAGAGAGAAATGAGAGAAACAATATTTTTTACAATAGCAGCACCATGGAAAATGAAATACTTAGGAATTAATCTGACTGAAGAAGTAAAAGACATATTCAATGAAAATTAGAGTAATCTGAAAAAACAGATCATAGAGGATTTCAGAAAATGGAAAGATATTCCATGCTCCTGGATAGGAAGATCCAACATTGTGAAGTAGGCCATACTTCCAAAATTTAACACATATTTTATGCAATCCCTATCAAAATACCACCAACATACCTTAAAGACCTAGAGAAATCATTCCTAAAATTTCTTTGGAACCAGAAATGGCCTAGAATAGCAAAGGCAATCCTGGGCAACAAAGAAAGACAAGGCTGGAGGCATTATAATTCCTGACTTGAAATTATACTACAAAGCTACTGTGATAAAATCAGCATGATATTGGTAACAAAATAGAC
>NW_004524748.1:1628850-1660565 GCF_000260255.1 Octodon degus
AAAAAACCACTTTAGAGCCCTGAAATTTAACACTCAGTCCAAAAATGGGCACCTGAGATGAACACACATTTCTCAGAGGGAAAAATACAAGAGGCAATAAATACATGAAAAAATTCTTCACATCCCTAGCCATTCATGAAATGCAAATTAAAACAACATTTTCTGTCTAACTGCAGAAAGAATGGCTATCAAAGAAGTCAACCAACAACAAATATTGGAAAGGCTGCAGGGAAAAAGGAACTCTTCTCCACTGCTGGTGGGAATGTAGACTGGTGCAACAATTATGGAGAGCAGTGTGGAGAATCCTCAAAAATTTAGGACTGGAAATCTCATTCAATCTAGCTATTCTCCTTCTGGGAATTTTTCAAAAAGAAATGAAAACATCATATATTAGTTGTAAATGTGTGCCTATGTTTATAGCAGCATAATTTGTGATAGCCAAATCTTGGAAACAAATAAAATGCCAGTCACCTGAGGAATGAATGAAAAATATGTAATGTTTTAATACAATGGAGCATTACTCACCTATAAATAAAAATAAATTTGAAGCCTTTATAGGTAAATGACTGCAACTTGAAGATACACTCATAAGTGAAATAAACCAGACACAAATATGTAAATGTCATATTGTCTCCCTAGTGTAAGAATTCAGGAGAAGAAATGAAAATTGAAAGTTATAACACAGTTAAATGGAAAGAGAGAAACTTAAGGATTAAACAACTAAGAGAAAGGAGAAAAGTTAGGAAATATGGCTGGGGGAAAACCATATATTTATATAAACAAGATGGTTAAGGCAATAGTCCTAAGAATTTCTATCAATTTTCTGAAAATAGCAGATAATAGGTAGAATTCTCATCCTGACTAACTCAATATGCTTATATTTGTGAACTAAGCAACTACATTGAGGACAGCAATGTATAATACAAAAACTATGCTGAAAATACCTGCCATTTTGGTCTTCTAAATGTGCCCTGCTTCTAATGTCATGTGGATCACTGATATACTCTCTTTAAAGTAAATGTTTATAAAAATAAGGTAATAAATGAAAATGAGAAACTTTTTATGTATTTAAATTTAATTTTATTTTGAAAAGTAAAAGCAAACAAAAATCAGAAACAGAACAAAACAGGGCAATATACAACAGTACACTTGATACTGATTTTCAAAACAAGAATAGCTGAATAACAATGGTTGATACATTATATATTTTATCCCCATATCTGTTGCTAAGATTATCAGATATCATTGTGTAAGATTGGACATGTGTTTGGTTTTTTTTTTCTCAGAGGTTTTACTAATTTTACTGAGAAACAAATAACAATGAGACAGTTTCAAGACTGATAAAAAAAAAAAATAAGAAAAAAAAAAAAAAAAAAAAAAAAAAAAAAAAGGCAAAGGACTGTCCTGCTACATGGTGTATACAGTTTGATTTCTAAATTTCTGTGTAATAATGTGTAATTTTATTTTAACATCCTATAGGGATTTAAATTTTAGAATATCCCTGTTTGTCGGAAAATAATAGCTCCATTTTATGTCTAAGGTGTTTGATATTCAGATAGATGTAATGTTAAGCTTACCTGCCTCTTTTAAAAGGTAATAATATCATTAAGCTTCTTTTCTGGATTTTAACAACTAAAGTTTGCAGACCAAAAATTAGAGAGACAGACCGGCTAAAAGGATAGTCAATATTTTGGCTCTAGCCTTCAAGGTCAGTGAGGACTCAGGACATAGGAGAACCTGTGCTATGACATCCTATTGCTCAGTAGTGTCCCAAATTTTCTGATCAAGGAGATCATGGGGCCACAGAGGAAAGTGATCAATGATGTATAGTGTGCTTAAGGAGAATCTTCTAGAGAGGAAAAATTCTCTCAGGATTTCAGAGCAAATTGGTCAAGCAATGGCCATGACTCATCCAGATGGCTTATACTGACAAAAGATCTACATGGTACTGTACACAATTCCAGGGTAAATCCTGAGGGGATTTGACTGACCTTCTCATATAGCAAATGTTATGTTTTTAGTTATATAGGTATTGCTTTAAATTGGTCTTAACCATCCAACATAAAAATATAACCACAAGGTATAATACGCAATGCCATATTAATATGCTAAGCTGTAAAAAACTCATGTCAACAAATTTTGACAATTGCAAACTGTGCTGATAACTCTCTGCTATTGTGGACTATTGGACTATTTGTGCCATTTTTATGAATTCAAGTACCTACTATATTTGGTCTGACATCAAGTAAGAAAAGGTACTTTAAAGACATCTCCAAATGCAACTTCTCTAACTGCAATGGAACACCTATCTCTGACAAAATAAAATGAAATGGGAGGATATGATAAGAGTTATGGACGCTAGGAAATTGATCAAATCTGTGTAGGTTAGAGTAGGCCTCACTGCCTAAAGCAAACAAGCTACCTCAGTCCTGACATAAACATCCTACTTGGTTAAGGTCAGCCATTGGTCATTATGCAACCTTGTGTCATGTGTTACTATCTGCAAAAGTATAAATAAAGGACCAGTTTGTTGTGTAAAAGAAAAAAAAATGTGTGTGTGTGTGTGTGTGTGTGTGTGTACACTAGGAAGGATAGATATACAGCTACTTTCTTAGTTCATTGAGAAGAAATGTTTGTATTAATATTGCTTAGACGAGACATCATGTCTCTATCTTGCCCTCTCAATAATTACCATGAAGACAACAATATGTGATGTATTAATTATTGTAACTGTTCCATTAACCTGTTTTGAAACTGTTTCATTTCTATACTATCTTTTTTCTCATTAAAATGAAAAAAAAAGAAAATAAATAGTTGAGACAATTTTTAGAACAAAAAGTTTATTTCAGCTGACAACTTTGGAGGGCTCAGTACATAATCAGTGTGTTCATTATTCTGTTTATATCCAGATATATTACGTAACAGTGAACATTCAAACAAAGCCACTCACTTTATGGTCAGGAATCAAAAGAGAAGAAAATACACGGTCCAGGGGCCCACTCTCTATACCCAGTCAGTGTATGTCTTCAGTGACCTAAAGACCTCTTAAAATCCTCATCTCTTAAACTCTCTACCACCCCCTGATACCAGCTAATCCAGCAGTAAGCATTTCACATGGCTCTTTAGGGGGTATCCTAGAGCCAAAGTGCAGCACCCAGTAAACACTATTCTACTCACTGTATCTATGAGATCAGCTGGTATAGCCTCACATATGAGTGAGTGCATGAAGCATTTGTCATTTGGTGCCTGGCTTATCTCAGTGTAGTATCCTCTAGCTACATTTGTGTTGTCAGCAATGACAGTGTTTCCTTGTTCTGAAAAGCAGGCAAGTAACCCACTGTGGATACATCCTGTATTTTCTTACCCATTCACTCATTCATGGATATATTAACTGATATAAAAAACTACAATGAGCCAGAATGTCAAGACATCTCTTCAATATACTGATTTTATATTTCTTCATATATACCGAAGGTTAAGCTTGCTGAACCATATAGATGTCTTATTTTTTCTATTTTTTCAAATAATATCTACATATTTTCCATAGTGTAGTAATTTTCACTCCTACCAACATTAGTGATTGACACTTTTCTCACATCATCAATACCATTTTCTCTTATATTTATGATAACTATAATCCTAACAAGTGTCAGATAATTATTGTAGTTTCAATGAATTCTTTGATAATTGGATATGTTGAAAATTTTTCATATAATTTTGGCTATCTGTATGCCTTTTTTGTTTTGTTTTATATTTTAGGGAAAGGTATACAGGGGTGTTTAGGGTCTCACTACTAGATCAAACTCAGTGATCCGCCTGTTTACAGCCTCCCAAGATGTGTGCCATGTTTTAAGAAGGTCTCTTTATGTTATTTGGTAAATTTTTAGCTGGATTATTTATCCTTTTACTATAGAGTTGTTCCTAAAATGTTTTCAATGTTAACTACTCAAACACACACACACACACACACACACACACACACACACATACACACACACACGAGGTCAGGTATCATGGTGTAATCCTGTAATCCCAGAACTTGGAAGGCTGAGGCAGGAGCATCATAGCAAATTCAAGGTCAGTTGGGCCTAAATAGTATATTCAGGGACAACCTGAACTACATAGCAAGACCAAGAAAAGCCGAGAGAGAGAGAGAGAAAGAGAGAGAGAGAGAGAGAGAGACAGAGACAGAGACAGAGACAGAGAGACAGAGAGAGACAGACAGAGAGAGAGAGAGACAGAGAGAGACAGACACAGACAGAGATCCAAAGAAAGAATAACAATATTTTAAATAAAAGTACTATGGGAGAAAACATTTCAACATGCAAAAGAATGAATCTTCACTCTTATCTTGCACAATACAAAATAGAAGTCAAAATGAATTAAAGACTTAAGCACAATACCTAAAGTTACCAAATTACTAAAGTAAAAACATAAAGAAATAGAGAATTTTTTTTTTCCTGAACCAGGGATTGAACTCAGGCCCTTGCACTTGCCAGGCAAGTGCTTATTCTACTGAGCCATCTCCCTGGCCTGGGAAATCTTCTTGACATTGGACTTGGCAGTAACTTTCCAGATAAACATCAAAAGTACAAGCATCCAAAGTAAAAATAGGTATGGAATTGCATTGAATCTTTGCATAGTGTAGGAAACAGTAAAAAAGCAATCTATGAAGTGATATAAAATATTTACAAAGCAGCACAATTATAAAATGTTGACAATAGTATGCTATAATGATTTCCTAACAAATTCATTACAAAAACACAATGGAAAATGCAATCTCTTGGCTGGATGAGTACGTCATCCAACCAACAAGAGTCGGAAAAACAATGGCCAGGAAGTCATATGACCTTGGATAACTTAGTTCTTTGCCTAGTATCTCTGGTTCCTCAGGCCTTTCTGTTTCAGGTTTTCTCAACTCTAATCCTTCAGTTCTATAAAGCATGTAATGTGTCAATCGGTATTCATATGATCTTTGCTTTCCCAAGTCAATTGCATAGTTGAGTGACAACTATTCAACCCATCTGTTTAACAAGCATACACAGAAACAATGATCCTGTGGCCAATGCAGCTCACAGGCATGTTCTTTGTGTTCCTTATTGCAGTGTCACTGGGCATCGTGTGCTTCACATGACATAACTTACAAGGAAGCAATGTTGCTCACTGGAATCAAACTATGCATAAGGGAAAAAAATGCCCTAGCATTCGCTCTACATTTCTATTTCAGATTTCCAGAGTGGGTCTCAGTCCTAATTTATACTACTAGCAAAACATAATAACTTCATGGGATTTTAATATGAGTAAATAATCTTTTATTTACTCTACTAATCCTTCCTTCAAGGAGCAGGAAGATTTACCTGATGTATTAAAAGTAACAAAATGATAGTCTATTTCAATGTTAATGTTTAATGAATATATTTGTCGCAATCTCATTACCTTTACAGAATGTGAAACTCTAAAAATGCCAACATCCTTTTGTCCCTATTATACACTTATAAGCAATGACTAGTTCATGCCTAATTTTGAACTAATGGAAATAATAAGTCCTTTAATTTAAGATATGATGCAATGTAGTTTGTTGTCAACCACTTTGAATATTTAAAAGATAAAGTGTAAATATGAGATAAATTGAACCATAATCTTAAAACTCTCTGGAACACTTTCCTGTTTCTTCCTTTTATATGTCGATGTTGATCTCAGCTTCAAGCATAATGAATTTTAGCAACTGGAATGTCATTCAAGTCCAAGCATAACATATTTTCTATAGTTATTTCTCCTCAGATTCTCAAAAAAATATAGAATAACAAAAAAGAGTTAGAAATAACAATTGTCAACATGTTTTAAAAAGTATGCATCACTGAGGAATAGCCACTTAAATAATTCACATAATTTATGAATTTTACATGCCATGAATTAGCAGTAAAAATGTAATTCTTGTTTTTTATACTTAACAGACATAAGAGAAAAATATGAAAATTTTGTTGATTATAACTTTTCATTAAAACATTCAAGTCCATATATTTAGAAATTGACTAAATCTTTGAAATATGACACCAAATAGATTTACTATCGTACTATTGTATTGATTCATAAAGAGGTAAAGACTTCAAATTTGACTGTTGAAGCCATGTAAATTAATGTGAAATTTATACTTTTATCAAAATATTAGACATAGATTTTAACCAAGTTCTATATATTTCATAAAAAATGATGCATGTGAGATATCAGACATTAAACTTATCTACAAGACCCACTGTAACTATTTCTTTTAAAACATAAGGAAACCTCAGTATTCTTCTTATTCTGTCTTGTTATATAAATATAAATGATATAGCTGACACAACTCTCACATCTAACTCCTTCCTTTTCAGTCTCTCTATTACATGTTGCGGTATTCCCACACAGTTAAATATCTCAACGTACTCTAATTCTTCCTGAAATCTCTAACCTCTTTTGATTCCATACTCACAGTTTTTCTCTTCATTTTCTTTCTTTCTTTTTCTTTTTAGGTATACTTTTTGTTAAACACTTTTCCGAAAGAAAATCTATGTTGACCCTTCACCCTTTATCTTTCTATACTTTTCTGTTATTTCTCAAACAAAATAACCCATTGCCCCAAATTAAGGATGCAAAAGTTTATTTTGATCACATTTAGTGGAGTCCATAATTAGCAGAGTGGCATGTCACAAGGGCAACTGCTCCTTGTGACAGAAGATAGCAAAGCATCAAGAGCAGAGAAAGGAGAGAGCAAGCTTATTTCCCTTCCTTATATTATAAACTATCTGCCCACTTGGGGGCAGGTCTAGCAGTTGCTTCATCTCCCTGCTCTCCCCTTGCACAGCTTTACAAAGTGAGGACTCTGTCTCCATGATCAGTCACTTACTTAAACTTTAAACTTCTCAAGTTCACACAATGAACATCCTAGTGGTGAGGGCATATTTTCTACACCCTAGGATATAGAACTTCTGAGTTACTTAGTGAAGCTCCTAGAATTCTTAAGCTGACACACTGTATCAACTATTCCCGGTCTCATTAATGCCTAACAAGTCCGGTATCTACACATTAGTAGTTCTCAAAAATATAACCCTAGCCCAAGGAACTCTCATGGATACTTAAATACCGTTACCTAAATTCTGTAGGAAATGTCAGCAATTGTCTTCCCTTGAAATCTTGCCTCAGTGATTTCCACAGCTTTTAATAACACCACCATACTCCACTCCCACTTACCTACAATATCGACTAGGCTATTAGCCTTAAATTATCTAATTCCCTTGCTACATACCTTAACCAATCAATCACCAAATTCAATTAGCATTATCTCTGAAATGTATCAAATCCATCCAGTTGTATTATCTGCTACTTGTCTTACCTATACTTAGCTGAGGTACTGAAAGCTCACCTTGCCCGCATTTGTGTCTTCCTGAAATCCACTCTTCACTGAATGAAAGTCATCTCTCTAAAGCCTAAGTAAGAACGTACCTAGTCTCAAAACCATACAGTTCTTATGATAAAATTCAGGTATCCATGCATGATGTATCAACTATGTTTCTCACCATTCCTATTCCACAGCCCTTTTTAAGATTCTATCCAAGCAATTTTTTTAGTTATTTAAGAATATGTATGATCTTTGAGACACACATTTCCTCATGCTATTATTTTTACCAGTAATTTCAAACGCAAAACCTCATCCTTTAGCTTAATTCCCACTTTCTATTCATTTTTCATTCAGATATCTCAAACAGGCATTTCCTGCCCCCTATGCAGGAGTTGAGTAATCCTTATGCTTCCTCCTGTAACATTCTTTAATTTTCCTATCTTGTATTTATGGTGAAGGGCTGCAATCATAGTGGCTTCACCTGCATTACTCGAATTCTAGGACAATGGTGGTTCTTTTAGACCCAGGTACTTATAATATTTACCAATAAATTAATAAGATCAAAGTTTTAATACATTTGTAACTGAACTCATCTATATAATAAAGAATATATAAAACAAAGTTGATATTCTACTAAAATATCTTTTTAAAACATGATTCTCAATTAAACTTTCCCTTGCCCACAATAAAAGAGTTTCATTTCAATTCCCCCTCATTTTCTCATCCTAGGTTTCCAATACAAGATAGGTACAGTAATGTTACCAATATTCTAAGCATAGCAAGCAGCAATATTGTGAAATTCTGTATCTTTCTATGGGCTTTAATTGGTAACATTGTCCCTTATGGACAAGCTATTATCTACCCTAGCCCTGCTTGTCTCATTTCTAATGCTTATCTTTATCTAATTGTTACAGCCCAAATCTGCTCTATTGTTATCTCCTTTAGAGGGCGATTTATTTGATAGCTTTGTTGTAAACACAATTTCTTTCCAAATTATTCTATCCATTCCATAATTTCCCTAATATCATGAGACTCTAAAAGACTAAATAAAATGATGAGGAGCCAATGTCAGTGAAGCTTCTAAAAACAGAAAAGCATCATTAAATCTTTTGGAAAAACATTAGGAATGCATCCCTATCTTTTCGATTAACTCCACTTACTCCTTGATGGATGAAAGATGAAGCCAAGGCTCTGCTGATGAAATGTCACATAAATGCGCATCAATATTTAAGCTGTGTTACTTGTTCTGTCAGACTCTCCAAGCTTATTTTCTGAGCTGGTGCCTGTCATTAGCACCATTGTACATAGTGAAGCTAAAATTTGCTGGAGGATGTAAGGACACTTGTGTAAATATGCAAATAAAAAGAACACATGGGGGCAGTTGGTTTTGGTGAAAGGATGACCAAACATTTAAGGAACAAGTGAGTCAGGTAAATAATTCATTAAAGATTTCAATAACCTTACTGGACTGTTTAAAATTAGATATTTTTGGTACATACCAGGAGCCAGCAATTTAGTTAAGTTTCTACTCATATATTCTATGTTAATCATTTCTACTCTGTTGTCCAGCATAGCAACATCTCTTCCTTCAGTACGTTAAGAACATGTTCTCTCCACTTAGTCTCTGAATGGACTTATGTTTAACAAATATTTTCATTTTTTTCTGCAACCCCGAAATATGTAAGCATTACCTTTTATTCACACATTACCTAAAGTTAAATTTCAACCTACCATTTACTTCAGAAAGCACAAAAATTGCTCCACTGCCATTTGGGAATGAAATCATATGTATGAATTTCATAGTTGACTCACTCACAAACCATCGTGAAATTATTATACCAATAACATAAAGAGAAGGCATGCCAGGCTATCTTTTAAAGGTCATTTAAAAATGTTTAGTTGTCAGAGTTAACCTTGGGATATTTACTTCCATATTCCACATCAAATCACTATCCCACCAATCAGATATTAGAAATCTAAGTAAATGCAGTAAAGTAGTTTAGGAGACAACCATAATCAAATTTCCCAAATGTCAGAATCATTCAGAGCACTACATACGTTCTTGGTATTAACCTCAAAGTATTTTGCGTTAGTGCTCAGAATTATGTATTTTAATACTTCCATAAAATGTATATTATTTATGTCATAGTAATTTTCACGTAAGTGGTCTTGAGTTCCTTGTCAATTACCACAGTCTCTTTAGCATACACATAACCAAAATGCACATGCTTGCATAGTTGGGACATTTGCCAATATTTTAATGTTTGCTTGTGAAGCAGAAAATTATGGGATAAGGGTAAAGAATTCACTAGTTCTAACTGTGATACTGTTTTTCAAAAAAAAAAAAAAAACAAGTTAAAGTAAATGTGACAATGCTGTTTTCAGAGTTTGAATGTGTATATACAGGTTTCTGGGTTTACTCCATTGTACTTTCCACATTTGAAATATTTTATAATTTAGAAAGATATTACCTTTAGGAAGGGAATATTTGAATAAGTACTATAAAAGGTAAGTTATCTTTCAAACTGGGACATTGTTGACAAAGTCAAAAAGTGCTATTAGCAATTTTGTCAGCACAAGAGGCAAACTGGTCAGCCTAAAATTAAACTACTTTAAGTTCTACTTAATCTATTAGCTTAACAGAAAAAAAAATTATCATTTCCCTTGTTTTCCCTTCTGAAGAAGCTATCATAGTTATTGATTTGATTTGGCCAATTTATTTTCTCCTTTTACTGAAGTACTTTTGAGTAATATACAATTTTCAAGAGAGTCATAAGTGCAGGAAAATTTTAAATATTCAAAAATGCAATAAGATACATTTAGTCAATAACATTTATTGAGTGCTCAATAATTCAATAATGTGTCAGAGTATGTGGTGCCAAAAGTACGACAAAACAGTAGTCTTTGTCTCCAGTAAAATACAGTCTTTGTCTTTATGTCAATTAAGAAAAATACATAAAACCAAGAAATAAATATTCTGTAACTTTGTAGGACTACAGTAAGTAACATTTATCACTAATGGCTAGAAAGTCAAAAAGTTAATAATGTCATCAGCACCAGGTTCACGAGTTCATCTGTTTCCCCTAATGTTCTGGCATCATCCACAGGTTCTGGCTTAACTCTTCTTTCTCTAGTTATAGATTACCTCACCAGCCTGTAGAATTGGTTTCTGTTTTACACATTTTTACCTATGGTATATAAATGGAATATATCATGCTGGGAAAGTTTCACATAACTAACACAGAAAAGCCCTCCCCCCAGTGTAGCAATTTATTGGTTCCAGCAGATGAATATTCCAGATGTAGCTCATTCTAGGGTTTAGATGATACTCGGGGCCCTTTTCATTCCCTGGTGTTCTTAGAGCGGCATGTCCTGCTTTGGCTTCCATCTTCGAGCCATCTTTCATTCTTGCCACTAGATCACTGCCAACAATTATCAAACTAGGAAATTTATATCCAAAGGAAAAGAGATTGGCTGTTTCCCAGGATTTGTAAACAAAATTCCGGAATTTCAAGCAAAAATTTCATCCTTGACTCCCTGACTTCAGTCACATACATTTTTCTGCCCTGGCTGAGACGAAGAATAGAGTACAAGGTGTAATCAATATATGTGGTAAATGTAAAATGTTTTTTAAAAACTTACTGGAGTAAAAGAAACATTCCCATTCATCCCTCTCAAGATGCTGCTGCTCCCCCACCTCCCCGCACACTTCAAACCCACTGACCTGCAGGTGTGTGAAGCAGTTCTGGAAGTCTTTCCTCAGGTCTTTATGATGTGTGGGCAAAAACATGGCGAATGCAGCTGCTGAAGGCCACTGATTGTTCACACACTACAGTGAGTCCCTACCACCCTTTCGCTGCATGTCCCAATGAGCAGCTTCTGGCTCTTCCCTAAAGTCAGAATGACCGTGAAAGGCAATGTTCTGAATGGATTCAGCACATGAAGCCACCAAAGCTAGCACAACTGAAGCCACAAATGAGGACTTCCAGAACTGGCTCAGAAATGGCAAGAATAAATTTCATTCAAAGTTAGGGGGAGTAATTTGAGAGCAGATTGATAAAAATGTGGCTTTACTGTAATAATTTA
Organism: Octodon degus; assembly: GCF_000260255.1. Classification (NCBI taxonomy): domain Eukaryota; kingdom Metazoa; phylum Chordata; class Mammalia; order Rodentia; family Octodontidae; genus Octodon; species Octodon degus. Next base: position 1,640,312 of record NW_004524748.1, read on the forward strand.
TAAAAATTCAATATTCACTGTCTGTTTGAACTCTTCTTATGCACTGATATATGCACTGGTTTTCCTTAAAAGGCTATCTGCCCCTGCCTATGTCACCCAAAGTAGACAGGCTGTTAGTACAAGTAGATTTTTCTCAAAAGCCTCACCATAGGAAAAGGCAATGAATGCCAAATGGCCAAAAAGATCAAAAGAAAAAAGAAAAGCCAAGGTGAAAAAGGAAGACAAGGAAGCAGGCAAGTGACATGGCAGTGAACAAGATATTGAAAATAGTTCTCTAAAATGGTTCAATGTTGGTGTTTATTAACTAGCTCTGAAAACAAAACACAATCTTGATTGTTCATGTCAATTTTCATGTTCTCCCACCATGATGATTCCAAGGTTCTAATGAAAGTTGGCAACATGTAGAGTTGACAAGAAATATAAACTGAAACATCAATGTATACACATTCTGATACAACTAACATCTCGAGTGTTAAAAGCAAATATAAAGGTGCAACACAATAAGATAATTAGAAAGTGATATATACTTTCAAGGCTTGTGCCTTTAGTGTGTTTTAATTGGTCATAAGTTTATATGTTATTTTAAAGTAATGGTTAATTTAATAAATGGCTTTTAAAAAACCTGAAATTTTAGAATTAGCTCTTTCTGCACTTTTAGGAGGATGGTAGAATGGAGAGCAGCAAAAAAACAGGCTCTTCCACATTTGGAATCCATACCCTGGAATATAGCACAACGAGGAAGAGAAGGAGGAGGGAAGTGAGTCCCCAGGACCCAGAAAAGATCTGAACTGAGAATTAGAGCCCACAAGAGTGACACAGAAAGAGAATAAATGCGGGAGAGAGAGGTGGTAGGCGTGGGAAACGCAGCTAACTTGCAGACATGTGGTGGCTACTGATGACTCCATAGGCCTCCACCAAGAAGTGTCAGAGAAACAGAGCAGTGACTGGTGAAATGCTTACTGCCAGAAGCCCCTAGGAGAAGGCAGTTGGCCAGTAGCCATTTTAGAAAGGAACCAACAGAAGTTGGAAGCTCCAAGTGTCAAGGTAAGGCACAGCTGAGCACAAACTGGGCAGGATTGAGTTCAGGCTGAGAAAAGGTACTTGGAATGTTTTGGGCTGAAACCTCAGGGGCCAGCCTCACAGCCAGAAACCAGAAGCAGCCTGAACTCCACTGGAGGTGGAGAGCCACATTTGTTGGGATTATCCAGCACTGCCATAATCCTACTGTTGTGTTGCTGGATGGACCAACATAGATCTGGGCTCTGGCTTCCCTCTCTGTCAACCAGTGACACTAGAGCCTTGTCCTGAAGAGGATATATATTTTATGCTTTTGTTCCTTTTCTCTATCTATTTTTTTCTTTATTTCTCTTTCTCCTGATTGTGTGTTCTTGTTTCTAACATGAAAAACAGAGAGAAAACCATTTCTAGTTTTTTGTCTCTTTTCCTCTGTACTTGTCTCTGATACTTCTATCTTCTTTCTTATTTTTTAAAGACAGTACAAATTATAATTAAAACTGAAAAAGTACAAGTGATGCAAATTTTCTCTTACAAAGTAAAGTGACTCTCACAGTATTTGTTGTAATATGTAGTACTGTCTTCTAACCAGTTATTCATATTACCAGATATATGCATGTAAAATTGGAAGGAAAAATAAAGTATAAGAAATTAAGAGAAAAAGCACAATCAACTGAAAAAAAGAGACAAATTAAAACATTGACTACTTCTTTCCATAGAGCAGCAGAAATGCACAGTACAATTGTTGAAATCATCTTGCTTATATACATAGATGTATCTCTTTTTCCCATTCCCTCTCCTGTCCTTTTCCTCAACTCAGTAACTCTTTTCTTTTGGATGAGTTCTTTCCTTTTTCTCAGCATCTATTGTACCCTTCAGAGTCCATTTTTCTCTTTCAGGTTCTCACACAAAAGAGACAGTACAATGTTTGCACATTCAGGTCTGATATATTTTATTTAAGAGTATGTTGTCTAGTTGCATCCATTAAGCAATAAACGACTCAAATTTATCCTGTGTCATAGCTGAATAATACTCTTATGTAAAAATACCACATCTTCTTTATCCATTTTTCAGTTGATTGCCATCTGGATTGTTTCCAGGATTTAGCTATAAAAATGGGTGCATATATATCGCTGTCATGAGGTTTTCAGTTCTTTTGGAAAAAATACCCAGGAAGGGAATATCTTGTTTCAGTGATTTAAAGATTCAAATACTAAAATAGGAAAACCAAATCTTCTGGAGGAAAATGTAAGTAAAAATCTTAAAGACATAAGGGTAGGTAGAGAGTTCTTGAACAAAAACCAAACTGCATGGGAAATACTTCAAAGAATCAACGACTGGGATCTCATCTTTTTGAAGTGTCTGTACTTTAAAGCAAATATCTAATAAATAAAAAGAAAAATCAACAAACTTGGAAAAAATCATAGCTGACTGTACCTCAGACAAAGACCTTCTATCTAGAACACAGAAAGAATTTGAAAAAAATAGGGCACCCTAAATTCAAAGACGCAATCCAAAAATTGGCATCTGAGATGAATGTACACTTCTCAGAGGAAGAAATACAAATGGCAAGTAAATATATGGAAAAAAATACCCAGCATTTTTGGTCATTAGAGAAATGCAAATAAAATGACACTGTGATTCCATCTCAACCGAGAAAAAATGGCTAACATCAAGAAGTCAGCCATTAACAAATGCTGGAGAGGCTGTGGAGAAAAGGAAACCTTCTACACTGTTGGCGGGAGTGCAGACTGGTGCAATCACTATGGAAGTCAGTGTGGAGATTCCTTTAAAACCTAGGATGGGAGATCCCTCCCATCTTCTTTAACAGCTCCTAGCATAAACATAATATTCTGTGACTTCCAGCCTTGTTTCTAACTATTTTCTCTTCTTCTTTGTCTATATTTCCCAACACTCTTTTAAACTTTCTCTTCTAAGAGTAAAATATCTATAGTGAGAGGATATTTACTGTATAAATTGTTCTAGTTTCACTTAGATATGCCTATATAACTACAAGTTCTGTTCATACAGGTAAAGATGACAAATTAATAGTTACTACAGTTTGTCTCTTTCTGTGGTGTGTTTAATACTATTGTCATTACAGAGTGTTCTTCCTTTTATGTAAGACCTAAACTGCCTGAGGGCCATGACCAATACTATATGCCACTGCCAAAGAGCCAGGGTTGAGGCTAAGTAGGAAACATCTTCTCATCCCCAATAAATTGAAAAGGTAAGATCTTGCAATAGGCTCAAAACACAAAAGCCCACTATAACCAGAAGACATATCTGAAAAGTAGCCATTTCATAGATACTAGCAACAAAGATATATGCTATAAATAATTTATAACCTTCAATGCATGAGGTAACAGAAAAACAGATAGAAAATGAGATGACATGGAAGCCATATATAACAGACTTCCAGTTTGTGGAAGGCAAATCCAGAGGGTAATAAAGTGGAAAAATTCGAAAGCTAACCACATGGAATCTTTGAAATAGTAACAGCAAAAGTATCAATAAAATGAATGGGGTTCTAAAGAAATTAAATCAAGGACCAGCAAGGTAGCTCAGCAGACTAAGGGCCTATTAAGTCAAGTGCAGGGACTGGCATTCAATCCCAGGCACCACATGCCATGCTGGCCTGTCCTAGGGCACTCTGAGCAGGACAAGTCCGGGCAGTGGTACATGCTTGTAATCCCAGTGCTGGAGAAGCTGAAAATAGGAGGATCACTATGAGTCCAATCTGTGTAGTGAGATCCTGTAGACCCTGTACTAAACACCAAGAAAAAAAATAGTAAAAAATAATTTCTCAGACAGTTTCAGTGTTGATGACCATAATGAAAGGCATGATCACTGAATCTAAAGAACATACAGACAGAAAAACAGAGGAACTTAGGAAAATTATGGAAACCATGTATGCCCAACAGAGGAAAAAAATTCAATGCATGAAACAGATTCAGTCAGATATTTTAACAAACCATGGGAAAAAGTTGCCAGTGATTCTTTTAATGTCTAAAATATATAATATATAAGAAATTAAACAGATACCCCCAAACGTAAAGACCTAACCAAAACTGGACATCTGAAATAAACATACACTTCTCAGATGATGATGTACAAATGGCAAATAAATGCATGAAAATTTCTCACAATATTGATCATTCAAGAGATGTAAATTTAAAAAATAAAACAACAACAACTGAGATTCCATCTCCCTCCAGGAAGAATGGCTATCACCGAGGAATCAATCAATAACAAATGCTGAAGAAGCTGTGGGGGAAAAAGAACACTTGTCTACTTTTGGGGAATTGTAGATCGGCACAACCACTTTGGGAATCAGTGTGGAGATTCCTCAAAAACTAGGAGTAAGGTCCCATTCCACCAAGAAATTACCCTCCTGGTACCTTTCCAGAAGAATTAAAAACTTCCAACCACAGTGACACGTGCACCCATGTTTACAGCAGGACAATTTGTTATAGCTAAATCCTGGAAACAGATGAAATGTTCATCAATTCATGAATGCATAAATATGTGATTTTTGATGCAATGCATTTTAGTATCACTCTGCCATAAATTTGAAACATTTCTAGGTGAATGGTTGTATCTTGAAAATGTACACTTAGGTGAAATAAACCCAACACACGTGCTCAAATATCATGTTTTCCTCTATTATGAGAACCCAACAGTGGAAATGAAAACTAAAATGCATACTAGATATCGTAAGATGCTCAGATGAGGCAGGGGATTGGAAAGGATGGAAGTGAAAATGAAAGAAATGAAAACAAAGCTTTTTTAGATAAGAAGAGAGGTATAAGGGAAGGGAGGAAAATGGCAGAAAATAAGAAGGAATCTACATCATGTGCAGGTACAAATTCCCTATGATGAAAGTTATCATTATGTATATCTAAAATGTAACAACAAAGTTAGTTTTATTTATTTATTGTTTTTATTTATGTAGTTGGTACAGGGTCTCACTACACAGCTTGGACTCATAGTGATGCTCCTGTTTTCAGCCTCCCCAGCACTGGTATTGCAGGCGTGCATCACCACACCTGGACTCAGTCACCCGCTCAGTGCACGCCAAGGGTGGAGCCAGTGCAGCATGTGGGACCGGAGATTGAATCCTGGTCTCTGCTCTTGCCAAAGCAGGTGCTTAGTCTGCTGAGCTATCTCACCAGCCCTCAACAAAGTTAATTTTAAAAGGTGAATTAGCTCTTTCATACCAGCATGAATGGAAATGATCAATAACACAGGGTTTTTTTTTCTAATTTTTGTGATAAAAATTAGCCACATAAGACAATCTACCCTTATATTATGGATTTCACTCAGACTTTGGTGAAGTAAATAAGTCTTTTTCTTACAACAAAGCTACCACTTGAGGTCATCAATTATAGGTTGCGATTGTTAGAAACTTCATCCTCTTCACTGAATCAAGGTTCACAATGCTTCATTCCTATTTCCCCACAAGAAGCAGCCCTCTTCTCACATTCTCAAATACTTCACTTGCTCCATAAAACAGTTCTCACAGGCCTGCACCTACTACCCTACCAGTAATTCTTACACCTAGGGAGCACAATGCACCTGTATTCATCCCCCATGCCCAATCACGATGGCTGGCCTATCACTGTATTTTCAAGACAAACGCGACAGGGTATATAAAATCATGGTCCCTGGACCACATCTGAGACAAAATATTTATTTAAGATACTGATTCCTTAGTCCTGCTAAATATCTTACAAGGACTTTCAGAAAACAATCTAAACATTTAATGAGGTAGTAAATACTGAAAGTTTTATTTTAATTGACTTTTTTGTTTTTGTTTTGTTGGTTCTTTGTTTGTGCTTATTTTCTACTATTGGGAATTTAACTCTGAACCATTGAACTGAGCTATATTCCCAGATTCTTTTTATGTTTTCAGACAGGTCTTGTTACATTTTATTTCTAAATGTCACCCTAAATCCTCATACATATCAATGTGGGGCTTTGGGGATGTGGTTGGGTCATGAGTGCATGATATTGGCAGTGGCAGGCCCATCTCCCCCTCTCCTCTCCTGACCCCACCCTTGGCTTCCTAACTGAAGCACCATAAGCAATTTTCTTTGTTTTGCCTCTCTGCCATACTGCACTGCCTTAAAGCTGTGGACTGAAATCACTGCAAAACTTGAGGAAAATAAAACTGTCCTCCTTTAAATTGAGGATGTCAGGTACTGTGCTCTAGAAATAGGAAAGGAACTAAGATAGGGTCTGTTACATTGCTGGGCTCAAACTTGGAGTTCTCTTGCCTCAGTTCTCCTGAGTGTTAAATTAGTAGACTGTGTGTGTCTTAATGGACAAAAGATTTTTATACTATCAATGTTAGGCTCAAGCAAAATAACTTAATATCCACTCAAAAGAGGAGCACATTTCACATACTTTTGGTGTTTTGCTTTTTGTTTAATTTCATTTTTCACTTCTAAGGATGGAAAACAAGTGCCTTCACTTGCCTGTTCTTTTTATTTTATATTTTGAGATAGAGTCTTGAAGTACCCAAGCTTGCCCCCAGACTTCTACCATCCCATCTTCCTTGGCCTCCTGTATAATGGGAAGTACAGGGCTTCACCATTATGTCTTTATGTGCTTGGCTTTTAACCTGTATTTTGTTTTGTATGAATTACCCATTAAATCTCCATGACCACCTAGTAGCCTACATGTCCGTAAAGACGCAATTCTTGAAAGCATGTGGTAATATTCAGTCATATCTTCCATCTTGCAAAACTATATCTGTTAATCGGACCAACAGACTTGATGATTAAAATAGATAATATATCAACCATTGTTAATCAGCTATTCTAGTTTTGAAAATCTGTAACATATGTGTTGTTATATGTTACCCTGTTTCCATCTTTGCTTTTGTTTTCATTGCTGTTTTATTCTTTAAAATAAAAGAAAATTATTTAAAAAAATACCTTATATACATGTATAAAATAGCTTCATGGGAAGCTGCTAGCCTCTCCAATTGCACTGTGCACTGTGTGTTCACAACACTAAGTGCACAGCCTCAGTATTTGGCGGCTCTGTCTACTCCTACGGGACTGCAAACTCCTTGATGTTAGAGACAGGTGAATGCATCTGTGAACCCCTGTACTTTGTATTATGCATGATAAATAGTATGCAGGCTGTAATTTTTAATAGTGACACAAATTAAGAAGGTAAGAATAAGCAGAAACATTGAATAAATAGGGCTTATGGAAGAAATATTTAAAGATCAAGGAATTTCAGAATAAATGAAGGAAAGAATAACATGGGGAATTCATTTTAACTGTTCATTTTGATTCAAGTTTTTGTTCCATTCAATAATACAAAGCAGCATAAATTTAACAATGGCTTCTCACCAAACCTATTTTTTGCTTTTTAATGTGTATTTTGGAAAGTATATCAAAATTTTACAGTAATTAGAAATCAGTTGCAATAAAGCACCAGGACATGGAAATGAATAGTTTAAACCTAGGCTGGGTGAGATTATACACAGCTTGTGTGAACCAAATCATAATGCCTCATGCCTACTCTTCTGTGGAAACACTCTTATTTCTTTAAGGGAAAAATGCAAAGCTATTTAGCCAGTTCTAAAGAGTTCTCTTCCTCTGCTTCACTGCTTGTCAGTTTGGATGCAGGCCTCACATTTCTGCAAGTGTGTAGAGATCTAGACATCCCATACTGGAAAAGTGACTACTACATTTGTGAGTCCAGCTAAACAGTTTTAGTCCTTGCATTTTTATCTATATTTTGTTAGCTCTTGAGCACTTCACTTCTTCAATGGCCACATACAAATAAGTGTAAGAACGAGCCCCACTTAACACACAAAGAGTGGTTTTGCAACAAAAGGCCAAATGATACCAGACCATGAAATATGTAAATGTGTTCTCCATTTATGTAAATTAAAAAAAAACACTAGGAAACTTGAAGTAATAGAGGGAACCTGCAGTGGAGTCATGCCAAAATCAAAGGAGCAACAATGTGGCAATCAAAATCAGTCACTGTGGGAGTAGCCATTTTGTATCAGCAAAACAATGTTATCTGTCCTGTTAAGCTAATGTTAATTTGAAATTTTTTGGTTTTGTAGGTATACACATATTACATGTGCAAATTGCATTCTTCTTTTAAAACTGAATACAAGTGAAATCTGTTAAGTTTATCCCATCTTGAAGTAAAATACATAACAATATAATAAGCTATACTATGAAACTAGTTAGGCATAGCACTGAGTTTTTATTTATAAGAAAACATTGCATTAGAACAGAGTGTAATGTTTCTGACAAGTCATCTTGTTCATTCATAAAGACAAATGCCAAGCTGCATTGTGGAATATGTGACTGATGAGAACTTGCTTACTACAAAGTGCCCTTCCTTTGCTCTCTAATAGTCATTGCTCTGCTTAGCTTTATTTACCAAATTACACTACTCATATTTGCTCATAAGAAGCATTTAGTAGACAAAAGCATGGACTCTGTGAGACTGTCTAGGTTCAAATCTTGCTTGTGCCATTCAGTAACTACAGCAGAAGCTTTTGTCAGATGTGCTGCAATCCATATCCACTTAGAAACACATGGGGCCACTACATCTCCAAGTTTCTTCTATAGTAAATCAGAAGCATGTGACAGATGTGTCCAAGGTGGATGGATGAAGAAGCATTGTTTGCCAGTTCCCAGGCTGGCCATATCCCCACTTTCACCACGTCAATACTGAACTCAGACCCTCAGGATGACCCCAGGAGTCAGATATTTCTGAAATGGAAGCTACAGTGTTAAGGCAACAATGTGGAAAACCTTGGATCTCTGAGCTAGCACTTAAGGGTTACCAAATCCATTAACTAGCAGGACAGAAGCAACAAATCATGGTGACAAAACTTTTCTAAGTACTTGGGATTCTTGTGTTTCTTTGATGCAGAAGCACAGCCTCAGTGCACTTTGCTTTTAGAATTAAATGTGCTAACTTAGACAAGGTAATCTCAGTGCTCACCCCACAGTTTTCTCATACAGAAACTGAAATGAAGTATGTCTTTGGTAGGTAAGCGTGATTATTGGTGTCTGCTCCCTATTCTACTCTACCCCCCTCAAGTTGATCTTTGTCTCAGTCAGCTTTTGTGTGTAGCACTTTGCAAATTTGCTTCATAGTTCTACAAAAATATTTATTTTACCCATAAATATATCTTCCCTGGATTAACTCATATTAAGCTCAAATTATATTGATTGGTCTTAATAGCAATTATTTAGAATTCACAATAACAAACACACATATATTGTTTTCTGTCTTAACTCTCTCTTTTGAATTATTCAGTGTTGTTTCACTTGCTAGTATTTTTTAAAAAAACTAAACTCTATTTGACTAAAGTTTTGAACCAATTCGTGTTTGTGTGGAATAGGTGTCAGTGTATCATCTACAACTTTATTCTCAAGTTACTATAGAGAAGACAAAATGCAAATTTCTTATATCCATAAGCTAAGAAGTTAGTGAGGAGAGAGAAGAATGCCTCTGTCCTTTGTCTCAACCACACAGATCTGTTGCATGCTGAGCCGAGCTACAGCCACAGCAAGAGGCAGCAGCGGCTCATTGTGTAGGCTTCATCCCCTTGCCAGGAGTGGCCGCTGCTGCCTTTCAGAATCATCTCTTTTCTTTGGTGCATATTAGTACCTTCCAGGTGCTTGGGGACAAAATTAAAAGTTGCTATATCACAGCTATAGCAAATTATTTAATCAAGGAAGAAGCAGAGCTAATGGGAAATATATTAGTTAATTTGTCTCTGGATTTAAAATGTGCCCTCCACCATGATGCTTTCCACTATAGTACAAAAAAGACCTGGACTGCAAACTGAAGGGACGGTTCAGATGTACATAAGAGCAAGATTTTATTCCAGTGCTCATAGAGAAATGAAAATTTCTACAGCATGTTGTGCAGGAAGGAATTGCTTAAGAAAAGATCTTAAAATGCCAATCTATTTGTCAAAACACACACGCTTACTCAAGTACATTCAAACATCTAGAAAGAGTACAGCTTTCAGAAACATCTTTGTGGGGGAGGGTACCAAGGGTTGAACCCAGAGCCTTAGCACTGAGCTACCTTTTTTGTTTTGTTTTTTTGTTTGTTTGCTTTGTTTTGTTTTTTATTGTATGTTCTCACTCAGTCACAAAGTTACCCAGGCTTTTCTATTCCTTGAAATACTCTTGTCTCATCCTCCAAACGTGGCTGGAATTGTAGACATGCCCTGCCATGCACAATTTAAAAACATCCATGATAGACAATTAATTGCCTTTCTTGATGATAGAATTGAGTGGATAAATGACTAAGTCCATCTAAATGATGTCTACTTGTAATTATCGTAAAATATTACAAAATCATACAGCAAGCATGCCATATTTTACTGTAGCAAATCTTTTAAAAGATGACATTAAACAAACAAATCCATAGAAGAAATAGTGAATAGTATTATAAATGGTCAGATTATGTCCAACATTAATTTTTCTTAAGAGTCAGCTCTTCTTAGAATGCATTTTCTTCCAAATCAATTCTACATTTTATTGGACTTCAACTTGCAGAACTGTTCTAGGTTCACAGTGAAACGGAAAGCTGCAGAGACTTCCTGTTCCCATCCCGATGAGGGATACAGCCTCCACATCTACACCAGTGTCCGTGTGTTATGCCAAATGAGTCTGCACTGATACAGCCTCCCTCAGAATCCATAACTTATCTGAGGATTCACCATTGATCAAACACAACATCAGTTTGAAGAAACATTTAAGGACATTACTATAGCATCACATGGTGACATCTTCTGTATTCTGAATAGCCATCAAACTACTGGCAAAACCTAACTTTCTGTTATCTCTGTAGCTTTGCCTTTTGGGGAACATCATGCAATTGCAATTGAATGTGTGGAGACTTTTCAGATAGGCCATTTTAACACAGGCATATCCATTCCAGATGTCTCTGTGGCTTTTTTTCCTTCCTTGACAGCTCATTTCTTTTTAGCACCAATTCTTCACCATGAAGAATAAACTGTGTGGACTAGTTTATTCATTCTTTTACTGAAGAACATCTTGATTGCTCTCAAGGTTTGGCAATTAATGCCACTGAACAAAGTTGCATAATTTCTGTCCACGTTTTTGTGTACCCATATATTTTCAGTTCCTTTGCATGGATCTCAAGATCCTATCTTCTGCACAGTATGATAAGTGGACGTTGGCTCTACTGTTTGAAGGCATTGCTAGTGGCAAGAAAAGAAATTTCCTGTAAGTCAGTATTCTTGCCAGGATTTGGTGTTGCCAGTATTTTATGTTTTGGCCATTCCAGTAAGTACATAGCTGTAGCTTACTGTCATTTTAATTTTCACTTTCCTGAATGTAGGTTGCTTGAATGTTTTTCATATGTTTACCATTTATAATGTCTTTGTTATTGAGGTGGCTAAGATTGTTTTATCATATAGTCATTGGATTGTGTGCTTGCTACAGTTTTAAGAATTCGTTGTGTATTTTGGATAAGAGACTCTTATCTAATGTGTCAGGATTCACTAGAGGAATAGCTTGAAGAATAATAATGATAATGTGTGTGTGTGTGTGTGTGTGTGTGTGTGTGTGTGTGTGTAGCCTTACAGTGGTCACCAATGAAAGACATGGTAGAAGAATGCATAAAGGTGGTCTGTGTGCAGGAAGTCAGAGAACCTAACCGGAAGTCAAAGGACTGGAGTTCACCGTGGAGCCAAGTGGGAATCCACACTGGAAAGCCGCAGGGTCTCTGTTGCAAGACTTAAGAGTCTGTTCTGAAAGCTTGAAGGAAAGGCAATGGCACAGACTGGAGCTCCTCTGAAGCAAAAGAGAAGTCCTCCTTCTTTCTCTGAATTTTTGTTTTTCCAACTGGGATGCAGGCCTATTGGTTGGTGTCTCCTGTACACAGAGCGGTGTCTTCTCTCCTCGGCCTGTGTGTCAGTCATGTGCAAACACCCGCCTGTGTTTCTTAATCCAGTCAAATTGACATCCCAATTAAATATCACACAGATATGCCTTTAGAGGTGTTTTCCCCCAGCTGCTGGCATGTGTTTTCATTCTCCTGACAACGTCTTGCAAAACAAAACATATTATTTTAGTTAAGTCCAGTTAGTCAATCTTTTTTAAAAAATCATGAACTATGTGTTTGTGTTTTATGTAAAAAGTCACTGCCATATGGTTACCTAGATTTTCTGCCACGTTATCTCCAAGGATTTGTTTAGTTTTTCATTTTACATTTAGGTCTAGGATCTATTCTAAAAACAAGTTTGGTTTGTTTTCTTTGTGTGTGTGTGTGTGTGTGTGTGTGTGTGTGTGTGTATGTGTGTATGTGTGTATGTGTGGGTGGATATGAAGTGTTTCCAGAACCATTTGTTGAAAAACTATATTTTGTTTCATTATATTGCCTTTGCTTTTAGATTATCATTCATGTATGTCTCTTTCTGGACTGTCTTCTATTTCATTAATCTATTTGTCTATTCTTTTGTCCTTAGCTTACTGTCTTCATTACCATCAACTTACAGCAAGTCTTAAAGCTGGGTTGTGTCTGTCCTACTATTTTATTCTCCTAAAATAATGTATTGCTAGTCTAGATATTTTTGTCTCTCCAAGAATTGGTTTATTATTATTTTCAAAATACCTACCTTGGATTTTAACTGGGAATAATCAAATTGAATAAACCTAATGACTTGATAATATTTAGTATTTCTATCCAGGAGTACGGACTATCCCACCATTTAGTTAGTTCTTTGACTTCTTCAACCTGGCTTGTGGTTTCATCTTTGTATTTGCCTGGCTACTTCTCTGATAGTTTACCCTATAATCTCACTGCTGTTGTAGCTCCATTTATGAGGTTGGGGTGATAATTTGTCATCTCCTTAAATGCCATATTAAAAACAGGATTTTGATTCTAATTTTAAGTATCTTTACATTTAAATTAAAGGTCATTTAAAGAAATTTCAGATGTACAAATAGTGTTATTTCTTTGGTTTTTTAAATTTGTCTAGGAAGATTAAATTAATATTAATCTATTATTACAGTACATTGATTGGAAATTTATTAAGATAATAAAATAATTCTTTTTCAGTTATTTTCCGGTGAGGATTAAGTTGACCACACAGGGCCATAGGTAGAGTTATTATAGAAAAATTATATATACAGTAGTCCCTTGCTATTTCTTGGTTTTACTGTCAAGTACTCACTGTTTTGAGGGTTTTAAAAAAATATTAATCTAAATTATTTATAGCAGATTTTCTGCTGTATCGTGGGATTTTGCAGTACCGTGTAGTATACGTATGTTGCTAAAATTATGTAGGTTTATGAGTTAAGAAAATGGTTAAAAGTGTTTTTAAAAGTGTGCGAAGAGTTTATAAAACTTTAATATATATATATGTATATATATATATATATATATATTTATTTAAGTACTAAAATAAATATAACTTTGCTACTTCCCTGATTTTCACTTGTCGCAAGGGTATCCGAAATGTAACCTCTGTAATAAGCGAGGGACCACATTGTAGTTTAATTCCAGTTATAAATTTAGTTAGACCTACTAATATATAGCTATGGATAATTCAGCTCATTCAAATTTTTGAGAATAAAATATTAAATCTTTCAGATTTTCTTTCTTTCAGGCTCTTACCAAAAGGCATCTCTGAAATATATGAAAACGGGCAGTTTAAGTAACTTGCTATGTCGGGAACATATGAGTATAAGTAAGTCTTTCTAACCCTCTATCTCCGCTGATTTCCATGGAAACGCTTATCACCTGGCTGTGACACCTACCTCAATGCTAAGGGCTTAAGCTGGTAGCAAGTGGACGACTCTCAGAGGGGTGACAGCGGTAGTCCCCAAGCCCTCTAATGTCATACTCTCCCACTTATCACCACAGCCTAGCAAAACTGACAAAGGAAACCCTGAGTCCTTTCATACCACACTGAATCTGAGCCCACTGGGAGGCTCTACATTTGCGCTCTGACTGATACATCACAACCCCTGACTCAGTCAGAGGACACTAAGTGCCAGTTTTCCACAAAATCCCAACAAGGAATACACTTTGACATAAAGAATGATCGTAAGAATTTCTTGCTAGGGGCTTTGTCTCTCTATATAGTTCTTCTCGCTGTTTGTCTACCCCGTTCCATTCTGGATTAGGCTCTTTCCAGTCCTATTCTTCTTTCTCATGTTGCCACATACTTGTAATTCCAGCAGCCATTCTAGTTTGTTGTAGATAGAATTGCTTTTAACTAACTTTCTCCAAAAAGAAAAGGAAATACACTTTCGTGTCTCTATTTTAGTTTCTGTTCACATACAGAATTTTCTACTGAAAATTGAAATAGTACATCAACATTACTCCTTATTGCAACTTAAATCTTGAAAACTGAAAATCTAATTACTTAGCCTAACCAAGAAAAGAATAGTAATTAAGGTGTGAAGAAATAATTCGGTGTCAGAGCACTTGCCTAACATGCAGGACTGGGTTCAGTCCTCAGTACCACAAAAAAAAAAAAAAAAAAAAAAAAAGTAAGATTATACCTCTATCTACTCTGTTTCATAATTATTTTCAATTTTAATGATCTCAGAAATATCCCATCCACAACATCAGCAATAACTGCAGAAACATTTGAATGTTACATTTTTATTCTGAATGTGTGTGGGTGTGTGTGTATGTCTGTATCTGTGTCTTTGTGTATATGTGTATGTGTATGTGTGTGTGTATGTGTGAAAGAGAGAAAAGTACCATGGAACTATGTATAATAGGAAGGCACTTCACTACCTTCCACAGACCTTTTTAAATTTTATTTTAACACACAATCTCCCTAAATTGCACAAGCTATACTTAAACTTTCACCCTTCTTCCCTCAGCCTCTCAAATGGCTGTGACTGCAGGTAGGCATGACCACTTGGACTGAATGGTAAACATACTGATTCTTTCTTAACTTTTTCAAAATTAACATCCCATAGATGTTCTGAAGCCAAGAAAATCTGTGATGATGTGGAGTCACAATCTTGCACCCCATTCTTTCCAAGCAGAGAACACATTCCTGGCTCCTCCTCTCTAGTGCAGAACTTCTGGTAGATGGGAAGGGAATGTGGCGCTGAGATTAAGAACGAGGTTACAAAGTTCCATTATAACTAACATATTAGAGCAGACAGGATGAGATCCTGTGAAGTATTTTGGGCATACTTTCTTCAGTACAGAGAAAAGTAGATGTCTGAAAGACTCTGGGCTCAAGATTAGATTAAATTTCATGATGGGTCCCTTGGCAGGTATATGTGCTGGATCCTCACAAAAGAGTTGCTTCAAGATTACCTGGAAGATGCAAAATTGGTCAAAACATAAAAAAAGAAGCATCATCTATTCCTTTCAATAGACCAGTAGAAATTAACAGTGCAATTATTCAAGCTATCCTGTGTATACACATATGTATTTCTCTTCCTTCTTTTCTTTCTCCTTTCCTTCATCCCAGTTGTTCCCTCCCTTCGAAAAGTTTCTTTCTCTTTCACTTAAAAACTAATTTGAAGACGTTATGCAATATAAATGCCATTGCTGAATTCCTACCATCTTGTTTAGTGAAACTCTGTATCTTTTCTAATATGTTAATGATTTTACTATTTCTCTCTTAAAAAATAAAAAAATAGAAAATAAGAGTATCTGTAAGAAATTATATAACTAAGATTATGTAAAAGACCAAAGACCCCTGAAGACCAAAAAGAGGTAGTAAAATGAGTGAACTTCAACATACATTTTTAAGGAGCCAGGGATATAACTCAGCAGTGCAAGAGATTGTCTGATGAGTGCAAGGTTCTAACTTTGATTTTTTTAAAAAAAATTTCAAAGTATTGAATTTCTCATATTTTTAATTGAGAGATTATCATAATAAGATGTGATTGTTAAAATATACTCAATTCCTATAGGTTGGATTCAAAGGAGACAAATTTCTGCCATTGAGTCTAAAAGAATAATTAAAGTAGCAAAATTACTTATTAGTATTAGTACATTGGAACACTTGATTCATGAGATGAGACCAAATTTGTTTCAGTCTGAGCTGACACTTTATAATGTATTCAGATCTTCTCCTGTCCATGGGTATAAATTTGATCAGATCAAATGAATTCTTGGTCCTTCTCAGTCAAAAGCCATTTGTCCAACTTCAAAAACAACCCAGCTATTACTCCAATGCTTTAATCTTTATTAGAACTCAAGCTGTTCCAGTGCTCTACAAGGTAAGATTTGTGAAAACAGCAGCCCTTCTAGGGAAGGAGTTGGTGTCCAGGTCTCACTCGCTTCCAGATCCACTCCTCTAGGTCTTGCCAGCAAATTCTGGGCATATAGCTCAGTGGCACAAGCACCTGCCTGGTAGGCACAAGGTTATGAGTTCAATTTCCAGGACAAAATTAAAAAATACATCTTGCTAGCAAACGGCATAGATCTTGGATGAGGCTAAAGGGAACACAGGAGATAGGGGGTGGATTCAAGAACAAGTTAAGGGTGGCAAATGTGATTCTTGTTTGTCTTCATCGTTCATTTGGATGAATTGCCTGTGGGTGTTCAAAGCTGAGACTCCCTCTTGTGGAACTTCTTAGGTCCTTCAGTGAATTCGTCATCTGCAGAGTCCTTTCCAGTCAACCCCTCACCCTCCACCCAGACGTGTCTCTTCTCCTTCAGGGTGATTGTGTGTGATTCATTTCTAAGACTCTGGGAAGATGCCTACATCTTCAGTAGTGAAAAGTTCTGAGAGTTCAAGTCACTCCCAAAGCTCTCACCTTCATCCTGCCATCCAGGACACTTTCTGTTTCTTAGGGTGAGTTGACAGATACTTTGTCTTCCAAGTTTCAAACTAATCCTATTTGAGGCCTGTCTTCAAGCTTGAGAGAAAGAGGTGGGATGGAGGCAGATTGAGAGTGCTCTTCAAAGAAATGTCTTCAGCAAATGTTCTCTCTACAATTTAATTTTTTTTCTATTTGTATTGTCAAAGACTCAAAAATGTGAACCACTTCCATTTTTGAGTATGACTATTTATCTCACATTAACTTTGTTGCTTGATATTTATCATTGGCACTTTATACATAATTTTAAAAATGTGGTTTTAATATTACTTATTTTTACAAACTTCACTCTTAATAATATAAAAGAGAAATCAAGATATATATAATGCATAAGTACAAATTCTCTATAATGATTATCATTACATATATCTAAAATAAAGTAATTTTTAAATGGGATACAGGGTATCACTACACAATTCAGACTTACAGTGATCTTTCTGTGTCAGTCTTCCTAGCCCAGGGATTACAGGCATATACCACCATACCAGGCTTCAGGGCCGGCATGACATGCCCTCGGTTCCAGGGCCAGCTTGGCATGCAGTACCAGGGATGGAACACATGTCCTGCGCTTGCCAAGCAGGCACTTAGACCACTGAACTTCTCCCCAGCCTATAAAAAAAAATTAAAATAAACATTTTGTTTCACTGTTGGGAACATATTGTCTTTCTCCTACTCTTTCACGAACAAACACAAATATGTACAAGTTCCATGGTAAGGATACACCATTGGAAAAAGTCAGGCATGACCCTTATGTCAATCAAGTGAGCTTTCTAGTGAAGAAAACACACCTTATTTAGGTAAAGAAATGAACAAGTAAAATAACAAAACCATAATGTGGGCTCTGATGGAAATAGAAAGCATGCTGATCCAGGACAGTGGATCAGAACACAGATGAGAAATAAATGGTCACAGCAAATGATGTGGTCAGAAATGGAGGAGGTAAAATAGACACTGACTTGAAAGATGAAGAGGACAAGTCCTGGAGAAATGGGGAACAAGTTTGCCAAGCCCCGGGGAGAAAACCAGCACACAGGACTTAGGAAGTTGACAAGTTTTGAAGAGATCCAGGATACACTATGTTAAGCAGGAAGTGTCCCAGCAAGAAGAAAACAGAAAGTATAATTCTGAATGAGATCAGATGCCAGCAAGTCCTGACAATGCTGAGTCATTGGATGGTGTGTCATATTCCTTCATGAAGTCTAAATGGACAGGGTTGCTCCTGTAATATTTACATTAACACATTAAAAGATATATTAATTATAAAGAGTTAATTAGTGTCTAGCAAGGAGAAGAGCTAATGATCATTCATGTCAATGATCATTCAACTACATCTTAAAAGAAATAGATATCCTTTCAAAAATACAAAAATGTGATTCATTTCTTCGCTGAACAAAGAAACTTTAAAGAAAAACCTCAGGGTATAGAAAAGTTTCTCTAATGCAGTGTGCTAGAGACAACCCACTGTGCTGAGTGAATTCAACTGCGAAAACCCAGCAACGACAACCCAAAAAAATGTGATTTACTGAAGCAATGATTCCACTATGAAAATCTCAGTCTAAAGCAGTGAAAACCAAGATTCCAAAAATGCTATACATTTAATGGAACAAATAGATAGTATGCTTAGAAAGTAAAATCTATCTGGGGAGAGAGGTTTAAAGACATCTTACACTAAGACAGAACCCGATACATATCAAGTTTCTTTATAAAACTGAATTTGAACTTACATTTTCATACATTTTGGACCTGAGCCTAGAACAAGTCCCACAAGAGCTCCAAGGTGGAGCTCTGCACATCTCTTAAATTCCTCCCTGATCATAGCTATATTGCTCTTCTGGGCCACATTTCTGGATGAGCGGGAGGCCTAGTGAGCAGCAATGCATCTCTTATTTTATTCAAGCAAAATTATTCACTTCCTATTCTCAGCTCCCCTGACATTTTGCACAGATCTGTTCTTTTCTTTTTTAGTACTGCAATCTAGTTAGTTGACCTTGTGTCTGTCCCTCTCTTCTCCTTCCCTGCCCTCTCAGCTCCAACAGTAGACTGTGCTCAACAGATATGTCATTCTCAGACTCACTTAACATGTTTCAAACAGGGTGATGGTGAACTCTGTGTGTCACCAGGGGTTGGCCACAATACCCAGACATTTGGTCAGATGCCAGATGCTGCTGTGAAGTACATTTTGCAGACATGATTAACAATAGGCTTTGAGGGAAGCAGGTCACCCTGCCTAAGGACAGTGAGCCTCGTTCTATCAGGAGAAGGCTCTGAAACTGAAAGACTGAGGCCTCCTGAGATTGAAGGTCATCTGCTGGCCTGCCCCCAACTTGAACTGCAGGATCAGCTCCTCCCAGCCATCAGTTCACTGCCTGCTTGCCACAAGGCTTAAGACTTGCTGGCTTCCACAATCATATGAGTGAAAATATAGAAATTTCTTGCTTGTTCTGTTTCTTTATATAAGCTTGATTAATTTTCAGTAAGTTTTTAAAAAGTGAATGCATGCATGCATGAATGAATGAATGAATGAACCAAACTGTAAGCCATCATCAATCTCATCAGACATGAAATATGTAAACTGAAATATTTAATAGAGATAGTCCCTGTAATCACTTCAATTTCATGTTTCTTAAAATGTTAAAAACTCTAGTAAAATAATCTCTTCCAGGCTTAAATATTTAAACCACAATGGAATCTTTCCTGTCTTTCAAAATAGAATTAAAGGCTTCCTGCTAGCCTTCGCCGGTGGGACCAGTCTCAGCCCAGGCACAGCGTTGGGCCAGACCCTCTCCCACCCCTTGGGATGCCCCCCACCACTCCGCAGCACCTCTCCCACCCTGCCCGCTGAGTAGGAATTTCTGTCTTTTTCCTGGAACCCCCAGACCCAGTCCTAGCCCAGGTCCAGTGAGTGTGTGGGAGAGCTTCCTGCTACCCTGCACCAGCAGGACCAGTCCCAGCCCAGGCGCAGCGTGGCCCAAACCCTCTCTCACTCCCTTGGGAAACCCCCCCACCACTCCGCAGCACCTCACCCACCCTGCCCACCGAGTACGAATTTCTGCCCCGTTCGTGGAAACTGCAGACCCAGTCCTAGCCAAGACCCAGTGAATGTGAGAGAGAGCTTAATGTCCCACCTACTCCAACTTACCCCCTCCAGGCACAGCTCAGGCCTGGCATATAAGCATGGGGTGTAACCCTGCAGCTGCAATCCCTGCAGAGAGTGTACAGGATAGATCCAACCAGCTAGTCCAAGAGCAGAACATCTCACCACAGGGGCACAACAGATTCAACCTCAAGGGCAGCAGCAGGAAGGAGCTGAGCACAGCAGCCAGACCCAGGCAAAGCACAGCTGGATAAGTCCACACTTTGTAGAGCTGCACCTGAACTTCAGTACGTGCGAAGGTTAT
>NW_004524748.1:1666960-1673389 GCF_000260255.1 Octodon degus
CTACTGGACTCTTTTAGAATATTTTGCTGAGTTTACACACCTATAATATTCAAATAACAGAACTTAACAAAAAAAGGGTATACAGATGAATGTCCATTTTGTATCTATGTATTCAAAGTGGTTAGGTGAGATACATAGTTACATTCTGTTAATGAATAGAATGATTTGTTCTAGTGTTGTTTGTATATAGGATATCAACTCCGCATCTTGTACAGCAATTAACCACTAAGAAGAATGCATGCAGTGTGCTCATTATTGAAACTGTCCTAGCGATTTGATTTGAAACTGTCTCATTGCTATTTGTTTATCAATAAAATTATGAAAAAAAAAACAAAATAGAATTAAAATTATACATTTGTTAGGGGAATTACATTGTATTGACTAATTGATACCTTTGTCAGATATAATGCTAGGGGCATACGTAGTGTTCATCCACTGTTGGTGTAATTCAAGTCTTTCTCTTAGAGCTGTGAATTTAAGATAATAAAAGTGTTAGACAATATTTCCCACAACAGGTACATTAAAATCTTGTCATTTTAGGAAGTCACTTCCAAAAAAAATTATTGAGTTATAAAATAGAGAGAAAAAACTGTGAAAACCATAAGTGGGAACTACGGAGATGACTCAGTAGAATAAGTGCTTCTCTGGCACAAGGGCCTGAGTTCAATCCTCGGTTCTGAAAAAAAAAAGAAAAGAAAAGAAAGAAAAAAAAAAGAAAAAAGAAAACCATAAGTGTACAGCTCAAAAAATTTAAAAATTTCAAAAGCAGTATTCACATAGATCAATAAACAAAACATTATCAGCATTCTAGCAGCCATCTCTGACAATACTTATTTACATTTAAAACAAAAACTCCTTAACGTAGAAGAGATTGTGCAGGTTACATGAACTTTGGCTCTGGCTGTTTACATTTTTCCTTCATGTGAATAACAAAAAACTAGCAGTTGGATAGACTCCCAAAATGTACCTCTGCAGGAAGAGACTCAAATCCAGAGGCAGAATTCCTGGCTTCTGATCTAGGTTCTGCTCCTAAGCACACCTAATGCTGGAAAGTCAAGGTGGGTCTTTGCTTAGAATTTTTATGTTCGAACTTAACATTCATTGTGATGATATTTTCAGAAGATAACTTCGAAAGTGGATCAACTGATTTAAAACTCATGCTGCTATAAAAGTGACTTGGAGATGTCCCTCTCCCCTTCCTCTGTGCACAAAACAAGGAACAACTCTGTACAGCAACCAGAACTTGGCTTTCAGCCTCCAGAAACAAGATGAATAAATCATGGCACTGTGTGGCCACTCTGTCTAGGGCAGGTTGCTGCAGCAGGCTGAGTAGATGAAGACACACTTGTAGAAAGTGATTTCATTTATTTATGTTCATATTTCTTCATCTCCAAGGAGAGTGTCCTAAACCAAAGCAGCGCTTCATGTGTTTTGTTTTGAATTGAGTTCCAAAGAGCCCAGGGACTGCTTTGAGGTGTTAAGTGGTGAAGAGGTGGGGATATTTGGAGCCATCAGGTCCCCAGATCAGAAGGGCTGAGACAATAAATTGGTCTCAGCAGGAACTACTCAAGGGGTGACCTGTGAGGAGAGCGCAGGACTCTGAACACCTGAATGTAGTATCCTTCCCCTACTTACGTGGCTCAATTCTCCTCTCGATGTATTACCTTTACAATGGATGATGTGGCTGGGAAGAGAGCTCAGCAGCATAAGTGTCTGTCTGGCAAGCATGAGGTCCTGAGTTCAATCCCCAGCACCAAAAAATAAGAATGATGAATAAGTAAAATTGGTGATATGTGACACTTTGAGGAAAGATACCAAGAGAAGAGCAAATCAGTCTTGCTTTCCACCTGTCTCTCAGACTAGATGTGACTAAAATGCTTTGACTGTGTGAGTCTATGCTGTATTACATTTGCTCTTTCCCTTCCTCCTGCCATCTACTGTGTTAGGGCCTGGTGAGTGTGACAGGGTGAGGCTAGGTGGTGAGGGAGTCCTCCTACTTCTAGATGGAGTTCTGAATTTTATTAGCCTAAGACACAGCTGCCTTGAGACCCTGATACCTCATATACCTGAGAAGGAAGCATTCCATTATCTTCAAAAAGATTTAAAGCCATAGATAAAATAGGAACTATGTCAATACATCAACAACATAGATACTACTTTTTAAAATTTTATCAAATTACAAGATTTATTTTTAAATCATTCTAACTATAAGATACATACTTAGAAAACATAGTCTGAAATGATAATGGATCAAGATGTTCAGATAATACATAATTTGTGTGAACTGAATTTATTTAAACTAGCACACTGTTAATCCCTTAATTACCCACTTTAGTGCAATTTGAGCACTAATGTAAGGATGGATGCATTTTAGCACGTACTGGAAGAAAATTGTGTAGGTTAAACACAGTTTTGTTACCTGTGTTGCAATAACAGCATCCAAGCCCAAAGTTTCACTCAAGAAATTCAGAAGAAATGGAAAACTATGATTGAATTATTTATATGAACTTTATCCTATAATTTGATAGGATTTAAAATAATTGAAGGGAGGGGGAGAAGGAAAGGAAAAAAGTGGGAGAAAAAAAGAATAGAAGAAAAAAATGGGGCCAGAGCTTCTGTTTATAAGGAGGGGAAAAAGGGTTGAAGGAAGGGGAGAAAACAGGGAAAAAAGAAGAATCAAGATGTTTCTGTGTAAGCTCCCTGTGGTGGATGCTATCATTATGTACGTCTAAAAGGTGCCAATGAAAATAACTAAACATAAATAAAATAGATAATAGGAATAAATGCTTCAAAGGTCAAAAGCAAAACAATTTGTTTATGGTAATACTAACTTAAGACCTTATAACAAGTTACAAAATGACAACGTAGTATCTGCAATGCATATAGTGGAAACCCAGAGGCTGTAGTTTCCGTAAGACGGCTTTCACCTGACGAGCACAAGACCCCGGTGAAAAGCCCAGCCTAGTGAAAAAGCAGAGGTTAAAGAGCATGAACACATTTCCTTGATGAATGTATTCATCAGCATGGATTCAACTATGCAATAATAGAAAATTTAAAATTATAAAAACAGATTTCATAGATATAAAAGACATTCTTACATATAAAATCTTTCAAAGAAAAAAATAGAAACACATGTTCCCAGGCATAAATATGAAATCTGCTTTCTTCTTTCTTGGTGGTCGGCTCAGCCTGGCCTGGGGGCAAGGCGGATGTTTTGTGTGGAGTCAAAGGTTGGACCGTGGTCCCTGCACTTGCTTAAGCAGGAGCTTTAGACAGCTGAGCTATCTTGTTGGCCCATAAATATGAAATACAGAAAACAAGAACAAATGTATACAACTTTGCTCTACTTGAGCAGTTCCTAACTTTTTGGCACTGTAGTAGATAGCTAACTGGTGGTCAAATTCTTACACTCAGCTGAATTGAAAATGTGCTGATGGGTATGGAAGGCCCACATGAGGCCTGTTGCCAGCAGCATAAAAGGCAGAGCGGGTGAAGCTGTTGAGAGCTGTTAGTAATCTGTTTGGAGAAGCTTTTGGAGCTGTAGGAAGCCATTGCTTCTGGGCTACTCTGCTGGTGACGTTATCAGTCTGATTTTCTTGATGAACTTGGCTATTCTTGTCAGAGGAGAAGCTTGAGACAGAGTTGTCGCTGAGAATAACTAAGGTTCATTTTGGGGGAGCTCTGGTCCTCATCTTGAGCATCACTTCCTGGCTCTGGGGGAGAAGAAAGTGCACTGTTAAACCTCATGGAGAAGCTTGTCACATTGGCTTTCCTGGTCTGAACTCAGCTTTCCTCACTGTTGGAGGAGCTCAGGTCCTCAGTGTTGCTGAGAATGGCTGTGGTACCTTTGGGGGAGCTCTGGTGCTTACCTTGAGCATCACTTTCTGGCTCCAGTTCAGTTCCCTCAGTCTGCTAGCACAGATTCTTCATCCTGCTGGCATAGACTTTCTAGCTTCCACCACTGACCTTCCAGCACGGATCTGGGAAGGAGACCTGTATGAGACTTTGTTGTGGGCTCTAGGCCTCCAGCGGGACTTGTGGGAGACCTTGTTATAAACTAGGATTTCAGCTGGATTCATGCAGGATATTAGGATTCAGGACCCCAGCTGGCTTCTTGGCTCTTGAGTGTGTAGACAGATTTCCTGCACTTCTTATAGATGATAATTTGGGTGATTCATTATAAAATAATATTGAAAGATGTGTCCAGTATTATATTGTTTGCCTTGCAAAAACTCCAAACCATGACAGATACCAAGCAAAGACTTTGTTGAAGGCAACCTTTTCACAGAATAAGCTGAGGGGGAAGGGATTTCTTCAGGCAAAGTCAGATGCACTACATTTATTGTGCAATTTTTTCCTATTATTATTACTTAATATATATTGAAATAATTCAACAACTAATCATGATGCAGAATCAGTGGGAACCCTGAACTTATTTTCCTTCAACTAGATGGTCCAATCTGGGCATGACAGGAGATCATTACACCATGAATGTGTTGCTTGTGTCTTGTCTGCTCCTTAATCTCAGTTGGGCTTGCCCCTAGAGGCAATTTAAATGTCACTTGCTACTCAATGATAGCGTTTTAATATAGGGTCTGCACACAATTGGCTTGTTCTAGTCTCTATGAAGTCAAACTTCCATAGCAATGCTGTGCCAGGAGCCAGCAACCACTGCCCAGGGCAAACATCACCACCCCAGCTCTGCCTCAGGCCATCAGGCCTTAGATTCTTGTAGGACCCTTGTAGTCTGATTTGTTGCTGGCTTCCTGTTACAGAGTCATGTCCCTCAGTGGTCATGGACTGCTCTGTGGAATGGAGCCTTGGACCCCTGGCTCATATCATGAATATATCAACCTCTTTATATGATATATATATAGATATAGATATAGATGTAATTTATACATTATATATAAAGGATATATAGGATATATATTATATAACTTGTATATTTTACATATATAATATATGGTATGTAAAAGATATATATTATATATATGTAACATTTCACAATAGAAAAAGATTGTATACATTATTGTTTTGAGTTGAAATTACTGAAAATTCAATGTAACATCATGGAAATTGCAATAAAAATTTTAAATGTGCCAAGCAATTCCAATTTTACATATTTATCCTAAAGAAAAAATAATAACCCAGATGTACAAACTGTGAGTGTAAATATGTCTGTTACAAATTTATTGTAGAGATCCAGTCCTAGCCCAGGTCGCAGTGAGTGTGTGGAACAGCTTCCAACTACCCTGTGCTGGCTGGACCTGCTAATCTCAGCCCAGGCACAGCGTGGGTGAGACCCTCTTCCACCCCCTTGGGACCTCCCCCCACCACTCCACAACATACCCCTCACCCCAGCAGCCCACTGAGAATTTCTGCCACGTTCTGAGGACCCACAGATCCAGTCCTAGCCCAGGCCCTGGTGAGTGTGTGGGAGAGCTTCTGGCTACCCTGCACCGGCTGGACATGCCAGTCAAAGCCCAGGTGCAGCGTGGGTGAGACCCTCTTCTACCCCCTTTGGACCACCACCACCACTCTGCAGGACCCCCCCCACACCTCACCAGCACAGTGAGAATTTCTGCCGCGTACTGGGGACCCCCACATCCAGTCTTAACCCAGACCCGGTGACTGGGAGAGAGAGCCTCCTCTCCTCCCTACTCCACGTTGTCCCCTCCAGACTCAGCTCAGGCCTGGCATACAAGCCTGAGGTGAAACCCTACAGCTGAAATCCCTGCAGAGAGAGTAGAGACAAAGCCACCCAGCTATCCAGGAGCAGAACATCTTGACAGCAGGCATAACAGGTTCACTCCCAAGGGCATCAGCAGGAAGGAGCTGAGCATAGCAGCCAGAACCAAACCAGGCATGGCAGAATAAATCCAAACTTTGTAGATCTGCACCTGAATTTCAGTAGGTGCTAAGGTTATAAATGCACCCAAGATCTACAGCAAAGGTCAAAAGACAGTGCTACACAAAATGACAACAAGAAAGAACAAAATGCAATCTCAGACACCAAGTCCACCCATAAAAAGTGCAGAGGACACTAACACAGAACAAATTGGGAACGACACAGCTGAAATCAAAGAATCAACAGCTACTGAAATAAAGAAATAACTGCAGAAAGTTATAGAGGAACTCAGATTGGAAATGAAAAAAGAAATCCCTGAAATAATAGCATCTGCATTAAAGAATCAAATGCAGAAACATATGGAGGAAACCCAGTGCCCACACAGAATAAAAGCAGAGGATACTAGCTCAGTTGAAATGTATGAATTAATAGCATAGATACTAAGTAAGAAACATCAGAAAGTTATAGAGGAACTCAGGGCGGAATTCTTTTCTGAAATAAAAAAGAATTATCTCAAACCACAGCATCTGAAGTAAAGAATCAACTACAGAAACATAGGGAGGAAACCCAATCTGAAG
>NW_004524748.1:1678451-1680503 GCF_000260255.1 Octodon degus
GTCTTCCTATATTTATAGCAGCACAATTTGTGACAGCCTAATTTTGGAAACAACCAAGATGCCCATCACCTGAGGAATGGATTAAAAAATGTGTTATTTTTATACAAAGAAATATTACTCAGCTATAGAGAATGATAAACTTGATGCCTTTATATTTAAATGCATGCCATGTGAATATATACTCTGTAGTGAAGTAAACCAGACACACATGTGTAAATATCATATAGTTTCCCTAGTATAAGAACTCAAAAGTAGAAATACAAATGGAAAGGTATAATACAACTAAAAGGAAAGCAAGAACTTGAGGACTAGACAATGAAAAGAGAGCAAGCAGAAGAGCTAAGACACATGGTAGGGGCAAGCTGTACAGTTATTTGTAGAAGATGGTTAAGGCAATGATCCTGAGAATCTTCGGATGATTTTTGGATCAACAGCTAAATGGAATGATTCTCACCCTGGCTAATTATATATATATAGACACCTGTGAACTAAGCAACTGCACTGATGATGCCAATTTGTAGTAGTAGGTTCATGCGTAGAGTGCCTGAATTCTGGCTGCTTGTCATGACATGCCAGTTGCTGCAGTGCTGTCTCTCAGGTAGATGACTATTCAAAAAGAATGGGTTGGTGAATGAAAGTAGGAGACAGGAAAAGGAATGTTGCAGGGCGATCCTACTGCAAGGTTATATATCGTTTGATTTCTGGACTTAAGTGTAAACATAAGAATTATGTAATTCTTTGTGTCTATTGTTAAAATATGTTTTAATTTTTTAAATGTTTTTCATCATATTCTGTAAGTATTTAAAGTTCAACATATCAATACTTGAAAAAAACCTGTTCCATGTTATGCCTAAGATGTTTGATATTCAGACAGATACTGAGGTTAAGCTTAACAGCCTAGGTTCTATGGTAAAAACAATAAGCTTCTCTTCTGGAGGGTTAACAACTTAAGTTTGCGGACCAAAATTAGAGAAAAAGGAGGGCTGCAAGGAAAGCCAACATTTTGGCCCTAGCCTTCCAAGGTCACTTAAGACTCAGGATATATGAGAACTTGTACTGTAATGTCATGTAACTCCGTAGTGTCCCAAATTTTCTGATCAAGGAGATTATGGGGCCAAAGAGGAAAGTGATTGATGATGTAGAGTGTGCCTAAGAAGAGTCACATGGAGAGAATACATTCTCTCTGGCCTTCACAGAGAGCACATTGGCCATGCAATGGCCGTGACTCATGCACATGGCTGACACTGACAAAAGATCTACAATCTGAAGTACAGGATCTCAGCATAAATCCTGAGGGGATTTGACTGATCTTATCAGATCCAAAAGCTACAACTCTTGTTGCATAGGTCTTACTTTATCTTGGTCTTACCATCCTGCAGAAAGTATAAAAATGAACTATAAGAAGTAAAGCCATGGTGTGATGTTGAGGTGTAGGGTACTCAGGTCAACAATTTCTGACACTGCCAGTCAAGCAGAATACCCAATACTGTTTTGGACTACTGGACTCTTTTAGAATATTTTGCTGAGCTAACACACCTGTAATATTGAAATAATGGAACTAATCAAAAAAGGGTATACAGATGAATGTCCATTTTGTATCTGTGTAATCAAAATGGTTAGGATAGATTTATCATTACATTCTCTTAATGAATAGAGGGATTTGTTCTATTAGTGTTTGTAAATAGGTTATCATGTCTACATCTTGTACAGCAAATAACCACTAGGAAGAGAGTATGCTATGTGTTAATTATTAAAACTGTCATACCAATTTGATTTGAAACTGTCTCATTGCAATATATTTCTCAATAAAATAATGGAAAAAATATTAAAATACAAAAAATAAGTTTATTGTAAATATAGAAACCTGAAAACAACCTACAGATAGCTAATCTAAAGATAGTTCAAAAGAAAATAGAGGGCTGGTGAGATGGCTCAGTGGTCTAAAGCACCTACTTTGAACAAGCTTAGCAAAGCACAGGGACCACGGTTCAATCCCCAGCACCACATGCCAGCCAGCCCCGCCCCCTGGTGGGCTGAGCTGGCCACACACAC
>NW_004524748.1:1681628-1689754 GCF_000260255.1 Octodon degus
TCTCTCTCTCTCTCTCTCTCTCTCTCTCTCTCTCTCTCTCTCTCTCTCCCCTCTACACTTCCAGTGTAGTATTAGGGATTTAGCTCAGAGCTTTGCATCAAACTACATTTCCAGTCTGCCCTTTCATTTTTATTTCACATGGGCCTCACTAAATAGCTAGCTTGCCCAGGATGAGTTCAATCTTGCTGTCCTCATGTGTTTGCTTCCCTGAGTGCTGGGATCATGGTGTGCATCACCATGCTAGCTCAAGATCTCACTTTGACCACATATACTTAGACCAGAGCCACTTTTGTCATTATTGTTTGCATTGTTCATTCCATTATATAATTTATTTTTAAATACTACTTGTCCTGCCATGGAGTGGATTTAACATTAGGTGTATAAAATATCATATTGTCACACTGATATTGTATAAGAGAAACTCCCAACCTGAAAGGTATCTGGAATGGGTTCATGTTCTCTAAAACTGAACAATGAATTTTAGGAACAAATGGAGGTAACGAGCAGAATATATTTTATTGGGGGAAAGAAATCTCCTGTCATAGAGTGGGACAGAAGGTGGGCCCCAGTGGGTTGTCCCTGGGAAGCTGTCTCTTCCAGGGACTTTTATAGTGTAAAACCATGCAGTGAGGTGAGTCTAAGGTGGTGGAGAACATGAGAACTCACTTAGGTGGGCATAAGGTGGGATAAAACTATGGTAAACCAATGAGATGACAAGTACCACTGCTCAGGTAAAATTTATTAAATATAGTATTAAATGAGGAAGCGAGTCAGTAGCAAGCAGGCATGAGTATGGGCCAGGGTCTCTTCCTGTTGGGGGATGGGTTAGAGACTCATGTGGGCTCTTTCATGGTGATTAATATCTGTTTAGAATGTCAATCCCTGATGCCCATCTTTAGGGAAGTATGTGGAAGCATTTGTTTACTTTTGTCTTGAGATCTGGCCCACTGGCCCACAGCAAGGAATGTCTGTCTCTTCCAAATTTGCAAAGTCACCTTGTCTTTTATATTGTCTCCTTGAGGGCCTGGCCCTGTCTGGCTGACTATAATATTCCTCTCCAATTTAGCTGCCTACAGCAATATCCCCTAGGAATCAGAAATTTAATCCAGTAGTATAACTTCACTAGTAATACTTATGCTACAAATAACATAGTGCTCAGGCAAGCACAGGGAGGTCTAGCCTAACACATACAGCAATATCCTTCACATAGAAGAGAGCTGGCTGTGTCATAAAACACCTCCACCTTCTATTTAGATAGATACATAGTGTATGGGACAATTTCAAGAGTATTGCACAAAAGTACAATGCTTTATATTTCTTTACCTTGAACTGGTCCCTATACCAGTGTATCTGATACAGTCTGCTAAAAGTATCTTCTATATATAGGCCTTTCCACAAGCAGGTACTATTAGTTTGCCATGAGTTGTGCTACGAATATAATTACAAGGAGATTGGATAGGATCACTTTCTTTCTTTCCCAGGATATGATACCTTAAAGAGGAAAAAGAAGGTTGCAGATCTACTGCTTAAAAATTTGTATGCAGAGTTGGGGAGATAGACCACTGTCTAAGCATCTGCCTGGCAAGTGCTAGGACCTTAGTTTTATCCCCAGGACTGCATGCCATGGCAGCCACCAAAACCCAGCATGGTGGCTCATGTGTGTAATTCCAGCACCTGGGAGGCTGAGACAGGAAGATCACTATGAATCCAAACTGCACAGGGAGACCCTGTACCAAATAAATAAATAATCTTTAAAAATGAAAAAATATATATGCAAATATTTGTATATATTTCAAAAAAGATGTTGCAGTAGACCAACAATATGAAAATATCAACGACTCAATAACAAGTACATAGAAATAAAATTGAAATCCAAAGAACAAAGACCATTTATATTCATTTTATAGATTGTGCATCTACCATAATGGGAATATTTTGTACGTCTCTGATGTGTCTCTAACATGATAGAAACAGAATTGTTCACAAAATGCTTATAGAAGTCAGGTAAAAATTGATCTTTTAAAGACTTTCCAAGACCAAATATCAAAACTCTTTAAAATTGGAATTCCATTTTCAGGCATCCATGAAGTCAGTATCTACTCTTTACTGACCCATCAAGAGATACACCAGAAGACCCTTTCACAAAAACAAAAACAACAACAACAACAAAGTCGAGTATTTTGCATATGTTGCATGCTGTTTATTTTTATTTTTGTCTGAATACTAAAGTTATCTGCCTTCAAAAGCATGATTAGATAATATGTCACTTATCTCAACTACAATGAATTAACAATAGTTTATTCAATTAATTTTCCTATACTTCACAGTTGTGATGCCACATAACTTTCCTGACTTAACATACTAACTTTAAACATATGGTAATGATTATTAATCCAATTAATTAGTGATCTGTAGGCTTTAAAAACTTGAACAGATTTGTCATAATTTACACATAATTTAATAAAAAAACTGCTAATGAGTGATAATATAACAAATTAAGATATAAAATTTGATTGGTACTTTGAAATTTACCTTAATTGGTAATTGCTAATCTAATTATCAGATGCAATAAAATTTGTGAAGTGTTTTATCTGGGAAAAGAGAAAAATGCAACAATGCCAACAAAAGAAAAACTAATAAAGATTTTAAATTGGTTTAGCTTCTGACTTAAGACCCTAACTTATAAACAGAAAGCTCCACAGAAGAGATAATTTAACCTACAGCATTTCCAAATCTGTCTCATTATACGGTATGGAAACCAGTATTTTGTTAACTTATAGAGAACAAATGAAATGTGCTTATCAGTGTTTGACAGTAATAATAGTTTTTCAAGTTTATTAATAAAGAGAAAGATGAAATCATGGATTGATGAACAGCTGTTCCCTGATAGGAAGAGTTGTTGGAGACCTCCAGAAAATTACTGACACAGGTCCTGAAGTCATGGGTCTTCTGCTCTCAAGAAATGGCTAGAATTATCTGCAGCATGTGACACAAAATATACCAGGCTGTGTATGCTCTTTCTGAGAGATAGAGTACATATCTACACATTCTCTGTTTGCTTGTTTGTTTGTTTGTTTTTACGTTCTCTGCTAAAAGTCCTTTTATTTAAAAATCTTTCTTGATTACTTGCTCTTTGATACAGAATGTAATTGAAACTCTTGGTTACCTTCTCATTGCTGGGACAAAATACTCAACACCCACAAGTTAAAGAAGAAAGGTTTTATTGTAGCTCACAGTTTTCAGAGACCTCAGTCTGTGTCAGCTGTCTCCAAGGCATGGTGACATGAGGAAGAGGCGTGGCAGGCAAGAAGCAGTGAAACATCCTTCACTTTTCCCTTTGTATTCTGACCAGGCTGTAAGCCAACTGGATGATGCCACCTGCAGCCAGGGTGAATGGAACTTCTTTACTAAGTCCATCATCCATAAGGCTTTGGGAGGACATCTAGATATAAGCCACAAAACAGCATAATTCATCTGTGTCTCAGATACCATAACACTGAAATGAAATTTCCATAACAATAAAATATTTAATCATTGAGGCACTCATTTATTGACTCCCTGCAATCATCACCAACGTGAGTTAATCTTCCTGGAGTGCAACATCAAGCAAGGCAGGCAGATGTCTGCCTTCCTTGACCTTCCATAGTGGTAGAAGACAAATGTCATAAGAAAATTGATGTATTTGATAAAATAATGTTGAAAGACAGGAAGTGCTAGGAGAAATGTCCAGGCAGATTACTGCCAGGTAGGTTTCTTTGTAGGACTGATAGTAGAGCAGTAACTATACTGAGTTATGGGAAAGAACCAGAAGCATTTCAGGATAAAAATTTTCCAAAGAGAATGAATATTGAATAAAAATCCTGGTTTAAGGAGCACATTGGCTTTCTCATTGAGCAGTGAAATCTGTGTGCCTATCATGGAGCAACCTGGAGAGAGCGTGGTAGATGGTCAGCTTAGAAACGTGTCTAGGAATTTATCACATGGGTGCTTGTAAACCTAGGAGCATTTACTTTTTTTCCAGGCATAGAGGGGAAACAGAGGAGAGTACTGAGCAAGATGATTATGATTCATGTTTTGATGGATCCTCTGATAATTGTGAGAAGAATCTTTTGAATCTTTGGACAAAAATATAAACAGATTGAAGTAGTTATATTAATTGAGATGAGAGATTTTGGTGACTGCTCCCAGGTAATAGCTATGCAGAAGATGAGAAGTCAAAGTTGGAACATATTCTGAAGCAGAGCAAGCAAGCCTTGCTGTTTTATAGAGCTCAAGATTGAAAAGATTTGATCATCAATATGATATAAAAGAAGTAAAGAATTTCTTCACGCTTTTAACCTACCAGAATAAAGCTGTCATTTACTTAAATAAGCTAGGAGAGATTCATGTTAAAGAGAAGGTAAGGTCTTTTTGGGTGGGTGGAGGATGATTACCAAGAATTAAATTTTATACATGCTAATTTCAATGTTTTTTTTGTCAGTCCAGGTAACATGTTGCATATGAAATATATAAGCTTAAAAGTGAAGGTAAAATCAAATCTGAAGATATTTACTTGAGATTAATAGAGAGTTTATCACAAGATATTATCTGAACCATAGGAATGAATCATTACCTTATGAGCTCATGAGAATAACAAAGAAAAGGGTATGGTGTTTTAGCCAATGTGTGTGTGTGTGTGTGTGTGTGTGTGTGTGTGTGTGTGTCTGTGTCTGTGCATGTGTGTGTACATGCATTTGGACTCTTTTTCTGATATTCATTAAGACTATACATAGAAAATAAAACTTTAGCTATAACTCAATTGCTTTCCATGAATGCATTTCCAAAAGTATAATATACCTTCTAGAACAATACTATTTAATATGGAATTTGCATAAATCATATATTATTCTTACTGTACTTTTTCTCAAATATTTATATGACTCATTTCTTTATAACAGTATTTCCCATAGTTCCTCCTTTTATGCTGGAACTGCTATCACTGGACCTGCCTTCCCAGGTGAACAACCATAGAACTGAACAAACTTCCTGAAAAAATGTTTTCAAACACCAGATAAGGGGCAGCATGGCCCAGTGCATGAGGAAGGCACCCATTGGGGGAGGCTTCCCATTCACATAGGCATTACATGGGGATGTTTAGAGTTTTGTGTTATTGTCTGTTTCTTTGTAAATCTTTTTTAGTTTATGTCTTGTCCTCTGAGTAACTACTTTG
Organism: Octodon degus; assembly: GCF_000260255.1. NCBI lineage: Eukaryota > Metazoa > Chordata > Mammalia > Rodentia > Octodontidae > Octodon > Octodon degus. Next base: position 1,686,838 of record NW_004524748.1, read on the forward strand.
AAGATAATGACTATGTATTATCCAGTGTTATATACTTTTTATTGCTTACAAAATTTTGTTTTATTTTTCATATAATAAAATATACTTAATTTCATTATTTAAAAGTTAAGTAAACCAGGGATATAGCATAGCAGTGTAATGTCTGCCTGGAAAGTTCAAGATCCTAATTTCAATTGCCAGCACGCAAAAGTAAAAATAAAAAAGTAAAAGATGAGCAAAGTCCATCCAGTCTCTTGCAGATCTTCTGAGATTCAGAAGTTAAACTAATAAAAGGAGATTATTTTATACTACTGTTTGTAGTCACTAGTTACACAGCTTTAGAAATGTAACAGAGCCATCACTGTGGAACTCTGCCATTTGACCAAGACCTTGGCTGTTTGTCAGACTGCGACTCTGAGCAACAAGGAAGAGTGCAGATGCTGCATGTGAGCTGGTCAGAACTGGCAGAAGCCACCTGGTGCTGGAACTGAGGTCCTGGCCTGGTCGAAGGACAAAGGACCTGTGAGCACTTAGCACTTTTGGCTGAAACCCCAGAAGACTCACACATCTGGGATAAATAATGTTCACCACTTACAACTAAAGATAAAAGTAAAATTAACATTCATGGACCATCCCGCCAAATGTTATGGTATGAAAAGATTCCTCCAGTAATTCAACTGTCTACAGTAGAATTCTATTCAAGTTTTTTTAAAAAATGAGCAATACTCCCTATAGCATCATGTTAAGTATAATCAATATGTAATTAAATTTCATTAAATGCAAAGATTGATGAAAATAATCAAGGTATGGGAGAGACAGTCAAAAGAAATAGAACAGAAAAAGACTGATATTAGAACAAATAGACAATACATTTTAAAATTATAAAATGTGGAAAAACTCAAAAGAAAAGAAAAACATAAATTTACAAGAAATCTCAGCAAAGATGGTAAAATGTAAAAGGAATCAAATGGAAATCTCAGAATTTAAAAGTACATGATCCAACAAGAAAAACCCCACAAGGTGATTTTTAAGAACATACTAAAAACTGTAAAATACATGTTCACTTAGCAAGAAAAACAAAGGAGTGAAGGTTATTTTGTCTTAAAGAATAGAATTAGATAAAATGAGCAGGTTTTATATGACCTATTGAATAATTGCAGGTGACCTAGCATAGTATAATTTGCACTCCTAAAAGAAAAGAATGAAACAAAATTGATAAGAAAAATATTTAAACAAATAATTGCTAAAACATTCCTTTTTTTTTGCAGAACTCAGAGAATTTAGACCCTTGCATTTGCCAAGGAAGCACTTATTCCACTGAGCCATCTCCCCAGCCCTAAACATTCCATTTTTTAAAAAATTCAAATAACAAGCTCCAAAACCTAAGTATTGCAAATAAAATGAAGAGCCTTTCTACTAAGATGGTGCCAAAGGCAAAGAAGGAAGCCCCTGCCACTCCCAAAGCTACAGACAAAGCAAAAGCTCTGAAGGCCAAAAAGGCTGTGCTGGAAGGTATCCACAGCCACAAAAACAAGACATGAACCTTCCGCCATTGAAAGACACTGCAGCTCCAGAGGCAGCCGAAATACCCTTGGAAGAGCACCCCAGGAGAAACAAGCTTGACCATTATGCCATCTTCAGGTTCCCCCGACCACAGACAGAGTCAGTCATGGAAAAGATTGAGGACAACAACACACTCATGTTTGTTGTGGATATCAAAGCCAATAAGCACCAAATCAAACAAGCTGTAAAGAAGCTCTATGACATCAGTGTTGCCAAGGTCAATACCTTAATCAGGCCTGATGGAGAGAAAAGGACAAATGTTCGACTGGCTCCCAATTAAGATGCACTGGATGTTGCCAACAAAATTGGGATCATCTAAACTGAGTCCAAGGGAATGCCAAATAACTCAGTGGATTAAAGCACCTGCTTAGGCAGACGCAGGGGCCTGAAGTTTGATCTCCCTGCCTGCTGTGCCGGCCCCGCCCCTGGGGCATGCTGAGGCTGAGATTGACAGTGGGCATGGTGGTGCGCTCTTGTCATCCCAGCACCTGGGAGGCTGTAAACAGGAAGATCACTATGAGTCCAATTTATACAGTGAGACCCTGTACACCTTGGATACCCTGTCCTAAAATACTAAATAAATAAAATAAACTGAGTCCACCTGGCTAATTCTAAATATATACTTTTTTTTCCCAAGTTAAAACAAAAAGGAAAAAAGAAAGAAAGAAACAAAATGGCACTCAAGTGTATTACACCTGCTAAAATCCTACAGAGGCAAAAAAAAAAAAAAAAAAAAAAAAAAAAACCAGCAGAAGATGAAAAGCAGGTGTGAGGAAAGATATATCATATAAATTTTGTTAATGTGCATAAATGCAGAATTCTGGGGCTGTGGAGATTGCTCAGTGGATTAAGTGTTTCCCTGGCAAGTGCAAGGGCCTGAGTTCAATCCCCGGCTCCAAAAAAATAAATAATAATAATAAATGCAGAATTCTATATGCAATAAAAGTGATGCTGAAATTAAAATATTTTAAATTAAGCCAAAAATGAAAACAAAAATACTAAAAGATTTGAAGAAAATGATTTACAAAGAATGCTAAAGGAAAAAGTTTAAAATAAAATGTCTGAAAACTGTAAACATGCTAAGTAGAAAAATAGTATTATTTTAATGTTATTTAAAGATACTATCTAAAGCAAAATGATAAAGTTACAATGAATACAAAATAAATTTCATGACAAAAATAACAAAAATTAGATAAATTAAAAAATTTCAATATGGACCAGAAGACAAATAACAAATTAATAGATCTGAACAATGTCATTTCAATAACTGCACTAAACATAAATGGACTGAACACTAAAATTACAATGTAGAGACCATCAGAGTAAAGAAATCCTCCTATATTCTATCACCATTAAATACAGTTGAAAATATAAG
>NW_004524748.1:1690020-1715377 GCF_000260255.1 Octodon degus
ACTTTATTAGCAGTTTAATTAAATGAACACCAAAAAAATATGGAAGATAAGGGAATATTTTCAGAGATAAATGAATATATTTCAAATGATAAAGGAAGACTATTACCTAAAAAGCATAACATTTTTTAAATTTATAGAACTAAGCTACAGAACTTCAAAACATATGCAGAACTAAAAACAGAAATACAAAAACGAAATGCTAACTAGTACTAACCTCATTCTTAGTAATTTGTGAAGTAACTAAAGTAACCATTGTTGAATTCCTATTACTTAGTTTAGTGAAATCTTGTATCTTTCTAATGCTTTTCTTTTCTATCATTACTTGGGGTTACTTAAAAAAATAATAAATAAAAATTAGTAAAGATATACAAATTTGTTATCAGCTAACATGACTTTTTCATACACTCTTATGATAAACATACACACATTTATCAAACACTCTAGTCTTTTTCTCCAACACAAAGAAAATATTGAGTTGTGAAATAAATTTCTAAATAAAAATGGTGAATTGGATTTCTGCTGATCTGTGAAAAGGAGCAATTGATAATTATTTTGTCTTCTTTTTTCCATTCCTTGATCTTTTTTCTCATATTAATTTCTTATATATTTCTTTCTTTTTATGTTCTTCATATATATCTATATATATATGAGATATATATCTATATCTATCTATCTATAGATAGATAGATAGATAGATAGATAGATAGATAGATATAGATATATATGGTGATATGACAACTGATTTCAAGACAAAACTAAGGAATACAATAAATACTGTGAAATTCATACCATTTTGTTTAGTGAAATTCTGTATCATTAGAAATTTCTGTTTTAATACTATTTTGTAGTCTCTTTTAAAAATAAAAATTATGGCCCTAGCCTTTCAAGGTCAGTGAGGACTTAGGACATAAGAGAACCTGTACTGTAACATCATGTAACTCAGTTGTGACCCAAATTTTCTGATCAAGGAGAATATGGGGCCACAGAGGAAAGTGATCAATAATGCAGAGTGTGCCTACGGAGAGTCACATGAAGAGAAAACATTCTCTCAGGCTTTCACAGAGAGCAAATTGGTCAAGCAATGGCCGTGGCTCATCCACATGGCTGACACTCAAAAAGGATCTACAAACTGCAGTGTAGAATTTCAGCGTAAATCCTGAGGGGATTTGACTGACTCCATCAGATACAAAAGTTACATTTCTTGTTATATAGGTCTTGCTTTATCTTGGTCTTAACCATCCAGCAGAAAAACATAAAAACAAAGTATAAAAAGTAAAGCCATATTAATATGCTGAGCTGTGAAATGCTCAATTCAATAACTTCTGACATTTCCAGTCCTATGGATAACCCACTATGATTATGGACTATTGGACTATATTGGAATATTTGCTGTATTCACACACCTACAATATTTAAATTGCAATGGAATACCCATTTCTGACAAAACTAAACAAATATGGTTATATAAATGAAAGACCATTTTGTATCTGTATATTCAAAATAGTTAGGACAGATATACAGCTACTTTCTCTTAATTCAATGAGAAGATTTGCACTAACATTGTTTGGACAGGATATCATGTCTGCATCTTATAGTATGAATAACCAATAAAAAGACAGAAATATGCAATGTATTGGTTATTGAAACTGTCCTACTAATTGGTTTGGAAACTGTATCACTGATATTTGTTTCTCAATAAAATTATTTTAGGGGCCGGGGACATAGTTCAGTAGAATAAGCACTTGCCTGGCAAGCACAGGATCTTGAGTTCAATCCTTAGTACCACAAAAAAGAAAAGAAAAAGAAAAAAGAAAAACTTGCATGAACATTTAGCAAGATAATTAGGATAGATATACAGCTACTTTCTCTTAATTCAATGAGAAGAAAGATTTTTACTAATAGTATTTGGACAGAATATCATGTCTGCATCTTGTACTAAGAATAACCACTAAGAACATAACAATATACAATATATTAATTATTGAAACTGTCCTATTAATTGATTTTTGAATCTGTTTCATTGCTGTTTCCCAATAAAATTAATAAAAATATTTTAAAAATTATTTTTAAAAAAAGTAAAGCTGTATTAACATGTAGAGCTATAAAAGGTTCAAGTCAACAACTTCTGACATTGCCAGTTTTATGGATAATCCACTACTATTGTGGACTACTGGATTATATTGGATGATTTCGCTGAATTCATGCACCAACAATACTTAAATGGCCATGAAATACCTATCTCTGACAAAGCTAAACAAAAATGGTGATATAGATGAAAGACCATTTTGTATCTGTATAAGCAAAACAGGGCAGATATACAGCTACTTTCTCTTAATTCAATGAGAAGGAAAATTTGTATTAATAGTGTTTGGACAAGATATCATATCTGCATCTTGTACTATGAATAACCACTAAGAACGCAACAATATGTAATGTATTAATTATTGAAGCTCTCCTACTAACCAGTTTTGAAACTGTTGCATTGCTATTTGTTTCTCAATGAAATTAATTAAAAAACAAAATAAATCAATAACAAAATAATTAAAAATAAAAAGTTTTAAAAACCTACTAAAACCGATTTCTGAATAAAATTGTACATGGAATTATCTATGATCATATCTGAAATAAATACAGAATCAATACCAATCATTTACCAAGAAGTTTTTATATTTTGAAATTGAATAAAAAACTACCAAATGATTTATGGTTTGAGAAAAGAAATCACAAGGAAAAAGTTTTCACACTGAAAAATACATAATTCACCACATAATTCAAACTACTGCCATAGAAGCTCCACGTAGACTTGCTTCTTTAGAAACTTTGATTAAGAGAACCAGCTTGGGCTGGGAAGATAGCTCAGTAGAATAAGTGCCTGTCTGGCAAGCACAGGGTCCTGAGTTCAATCCCCAGTACCACAAAAAAAAAAAAAATGAAAGAAAGAAAGAAAAAAGAAACCCTCATAAGGGAACCACCTTGGAGCCTGGGAGATGACTCAGTGGAATAAACACTTCCCTTGCAAGCACAAGGGCCTGAGTTCAATCCCTGGTTCCACAAAAAATAAATAAATAAATAAAAAAGAGAACCACTTTGATTTATAAAACCAATATTCTAAGCTTATAATTTAAAATTAAACCTAATATTAGCATATTAATAAAATAAGAAAGCTAAAAGCAGAAAACAATGGTACTAAAAATCAAGACAATACATTTTTAAATGAAAAACGATGCCATAGAAGTAGAATATGTCATTGATAATAAATATATGATATATATGTATTCAACAATGAAATTGAAGTACATGTATCCATCAAAAGAGTTATATCAATAATAAATAAAGCATTTTAGAAGTGAATTCTACCAATAAAACTAATGTAAAATGCTAAAATTTTATAAAACATTTTACCAGACATTTCACAAAAGAAGGCAGGTAAAGGGCCAGCCAGACAGCTCAGTGAACTAAAGTACCTGCTTAAGGCAGGTGCAGTGAACCAGGGTTTGATCCCTAGTGAGCTGTACCGGCCCTGCCCCCGCTGCGCACTGAGACATCGAATGACATTGGCCATGGTGACACATGCCTGTAATCCCAGTGCTTGGAAGGATGAAAACAGGAGGATCACTACAAGTCTAATCTGTGTAGTGAAACCCTGTAAGATCTTGTACAAAATACAAAAAAAAAAAAAAAAAAAAGCAGGTAGATATGTTCTATAAAACATAGGAAAAGGTAAATTATTAGTCTGCTCAGGGAAAGACCAACTGAAACAAGATGAGACAGACCTCTTCATGCTCATTAAACTTATTAAAATTTAAAAACTCTTAAGCATTGCCTGTGACTTAAAGAAGCAAAGTATTAATACACGCAACTTGTGTAAATCTCTATAAGATTATGCTGATCAAAAGGAGACAGACATATGTACATCTTTATTTACTTGCAATTCAACTAAATGGCTCTTGCAAAGACTGACCACAGAGTGCAGGTGGGAATTTTATGACTGTAATTACTCAATTCCAAAGAACTCTAAAATTGGTTTATTTATGCACATGGTTGGTACTCCATGCTCCATACATAGCCTCCCATGACAATTAGTAACTTACTTTTATATTTATAGATTTTAATCTCTGTGTATGGCTGACTTCTTGTCCAGTTCTGAAAAATGTGCAACCTATTTTTTTAATTTATTCATTAGCTCTTTGATAGTGGTATAATAAGAGACCAAAAAATAGCTAGATTCTCTAACATGTAGTCTGGAAAGAGAAGACAGCCCTGCAAGAGAGGAAATAACTTAATCAACACAGAGAAACTGAAGGTCATAAAATGAGGACAAAGAATGTCAAAATTTTGATTGATGGTGCAGATTTGTGATAATGAAGCAGTTAATTCCTGAAATATGACCCAGAAAAGGCAAACAGAAAGATCAAAATTATGCCCAGTATTTGGATGCAGATTTATTCCTGTTGAGAGGCACAGAACAGGATCACTCCCAAAATAACAGGCTTTGATCTCTGGTAGGATAGAGCTTATATGGGATAAGGAAGCAGGAACTACAGAGGCAGGAACACTTGTCAAGTGAGGACTGGTCCTTACAATGTGCATCGTAGTGACCGGCTATGCATTACAGTAATTAGCCATTTCTAAGTAACAAAGGTAACAGGAACTGTAACAGAAACTATTACTTGGCCAGCTAGCAAGCTGAAGTATCCTGGAGGTGGCAGGGGCAAGAAGCATCTTCTGCCAGATTTCCTCCCTCCTTTAGTTTTCCAAGCAAAATTTTTCTAGGGATATCACATCCAATCTCTTGAGACACATCCCAACTAGAAGCAGTAACGTCAAGTATGTCATTGATCTTAGAATGGACCCCAGACAATGTCCCAAAGATTGTCTTATTATAAAGGTTTTTTCTAAGTTATTTTTTAAGAAGAGATAATTTAGGACTCACTGTTCTGTAACCTCACTCTGGCAAAGAGTGGGGAAATTCAGTTGAACTAGGAGAGTGTCAAATATGCCTGGGATGCTCATCAAATCTTCGTCAAGTGTTAGATTGATTGTTTTATTTTCTTATGGCAACTATCAGACAAAAATCACAGCAGAGGGTCATGGAAGAATAGACTGGGGGATTGTACTGGTTGATAGTTTGTGTCAACTTGAGAAGTTTAGACATTTAATTAAGTGACTCAGCAGAGAATCAGGATTCTTAGATTGTAAACATCATCAATCCACCCCTTGTCAACTTGGCAATCAAACATTTCCTTAAACCCATTTCCAGGTTCATAGACATGCTCAGTAACATCTTACAATTTGAACATTGTATTACATTAAAACCATGACATGTTGCCTCTGGCCAACGGAGATGTCAGCTTTGTCTTTGCACTCCACATCCTTCCTGGTGTTTCTTTTCTGGCCAAACTCATAACATTTTAAATCATCCTGCTGCACTCTTTGCTCTTGACTCTCAACATATGTCTGAGTAAAAGCTCCCAACAATAGACATGCCACTGCCTCAACATAGGACTGCCTTGATATTTCTTTTGCAAGATTAACTAGTTCACTGCACTTAATCTCAGTCTTAGACAAAGTCTCTGGACAGGAGCAAAATGCAGACAAACTTCATGCCAAACCATAACACAAGTCATCCACAGTTCAACAACCAATGCAATCTTCTTCCCAGCAGAACCCTCCCTAGTCTAGTCTTTACAGGCAGGCTTTCTATCAGCATTCTGGTCTTCTGAGCTCTGACCAGAATGTCCTATACAGAAGAGTCAAAGTCACTCCAGCTCTTCAGTAGTAGGAGACCTCTCTAAAACTTTCCTCTTTCTGTAAACCATTCCCAAAAGTCATAATCAACATTGTCAAGCATAGTCACAGCAATGGCCCCATTCCTGGTACCAAATTCTGTTTCAGTTACTTCTCAATCATTGCTGGGACAAAATACCCAACACACAAATTTAAGGAAGGAAAGGTTTATTTAGCTCACAGTTTGTGGAGGTTTCAGATATAGATTGGTCAGCATCTGGAATGACTAGCGCAGAGCTTTGAGTGCTTCATCTATTAAGAGTGAGTCCCAGAAAGGCTGCCTCAGTTAACTATCCTGTAGATCTAAGGTTAGGTTTCTGAAACTTGTAGAGATGATTGATATGTACCTGGGTTATATATGAGTGTGGAAATGTCTACAGGTATAGCTGATCTATTCAACTGGTTACAAGCTGTTTTCATAGATTCATGTTGTATTTCTGTGTAATAAACGGGGAGACTCCACTATATTGTATGAGGCCAGGGTTGGTGACAGAGGCTAGAGCCTGAGGTGGCTTCCAGGGAATGGGTGCCAGCACTGTGGCTTGAACTTGCATAGCAGAAAGTGGGAGTAGGGCTGGTTCTTAAATTCTGGGCCTACAGGTTAAATCTTTTCTGGGTGGGGTTGATATTTTAGTCAATTGACTCCCCTGAGGAGGCTTAGGTCTCTGGATCAAATTATTTTGTGTGCAAGTTTGCCATCTTGGTGGCAGTTTCCAAACAATAGCAGGAAGCAGCTTGCTGTGCAGATCACCCTGTAAGGAGATCTTAATTCAGAACAGCTTTGCTCAAGGTGCCCACTGCATACCTAGTCTATTGGACATCTTCCCTAACAGAGCTACTTTTATCTATAAACAGGCTGTACTCAGCATCAGTCAGGGGTTTATTCCACATTCAGAGGTCCAGTGCAGGGTGTGGCACCTGGCCAGTTAGGCCTTGGCCTAAGGTCAGCTTGTCAGTTTTTTATCAGAAGGACAATAGCTGTTAGAACACAGGAGCAAAGGAGAAAAGCAGCCATTAGCAGGTGGACCCAAGCATTTGTACCGGTAGACCAGTGTGGGTTAATATAATAGTCAGCATAGGCATCGTTTTTGTGGACTCAAGGATACATATTCTATAGAAGCCAAAAGCTCCAAGAAATTTATGTGTTTTTTTTTTAAAAAAAAGTTTCTTCCAGATGGTCAGATAGTGCAACAGAACATTCATATCTTTGCAGCAGGCAGCTTAGGTGTCATTAATCAGAAGTACTTTTTTAAAAGGAGAAACAAGGTGGAGGAGATAACTTGGCTGTCTAAGTGCCTGCCTGGAAAGCACAAGAACACAGATTTGATCCCTGGTACCACATGCTGTGCTGCCCCCACTCTGAGCTGGCCACTGAAACTGGAAATGGTGGTCCATACCTGTAATACCAGTGCTGAGATAGCAGGATCACTACAAGTCTGAACTGCAAGGTCCTGTACCAAATGCATAAAATAAAAATAAAAAAGAAGAAACAAGTTTTTAAACCTCTGAGAGGTTAAATCCACATTAGTTGTAAAGCGGGCCTGGCTGACAGCTGCCATATTGAGGCAAAAGAAGACAAATTTTAGGTCTAGGAAGGTACACCAGCAGGCTATGGGCATAAAGATATTGAGGCAATATACATGGAGGCCAATTGCAACAGCACTGGTCACTCATTCAGAGATCTTGAACTGGTTTTCTAGACAGGAGAGGTGTATTTTAGCAGTTTCACACTCTATTTTTTCCCTCAAGGGACCATTATGGAAAGCAGGAGGGAAGAAGAACCAGACTGTCTTAGAGAAAAGATGCTGGTCGTTTGGCCAAGTCTGTTGTTACAGCCTCTTCCAAAATACTAGAAGAGATTTCAATCCCAGGTGGCAGACGAGTCCAAGTGAGCTGCATCTTATCTCAGGATTTTCCCAGCTGAAAATGGGAAATGGGCTTATGGAAGTAACTCATAAGCAGAGCAAGGCATCTTCTGAAGCTATATATGTAAGCCAGGTGGCATCTGGAGGTAACAGTCCAGAAAAGGTATGGGGTCAGGAAACACAGCTGAAAGGTGATGACTGCATGACTGACAGCATAGAGTTCTTACACGGATCAGCACTCGCCACTGGGCGTTTTTATTGGAGAAGAAGCATGCTCCAAGCTAGTTAGCAGTCCATCAGGATCCTGACTGCTTTAGGCATCTGAGCTATGGCTGGATCATGGTTGGCGGTTATGTCCAGAGATGACTCTTGGCTCATACTTCTGGGAATATAATTTTCAGGCCTTCAGGATTTCAGTTATCTGTCTCAGTCAGAAGCAGGCATCAGGTTCTCCTCAAAGAAGGTCAAAGTTGAAAGTGCAGGGTTAGGTAGGAGAGAGGCTGACTGGCTTGGTGAAATAGAGATGATCACCTCTAACCAGAAGAGCAAGTCTCTTCCCCAAAGTGGAATGATAACTTGCCTATCCAGGATTTCATGTTTGGTGAGATTCCAAGTTGGTGCCTGGCCGAAGGGGACAGAGGCAAGAGTCCAAGGGAAGGTAACTTCTTGACAGGGAACCCTTGAAAGCAAAGAGTTCTGTTTCCAACTAGGAAGGTCACAGGTTTGTCCCTGATGTTTACACTGACTGCCTGTTCTTGAGGGCCCCGTTTGGTAGAGCTCAGTCTGTCCTAGCTATCCAAACCTGACACGATGAGGAGAGGTTCAGGCAAATGGGGACCTGGACAGTCAGGTTTCTTTGGGTCTCACAGACGGAAGGGGCTTTTATTTTTGGTACCCATAGTCCTTATAACTCACAGCCAGATGGCATTGTCCTCTATCAGACTGGACTTTTTTTTACAGACATCAGATGTTTTTCTTTTGTAACAGTGATTGATAGACTTTTGCCCTACATTTTGAATGTCTTTGAGAAGTGTTTCACTGGATGACCTTTGGAAAGGTCAGGGCAACTCATTTGTCAGGATTGACAGGCCAATTTTACATCAGTCAAAATATGGAACTCAAAAGGAATTGTTGACTGTCGTCTTGGGCAGACATTAGATGAAGCTAACTGCCCAGAATAGGCATAGTTATGAAGCAGAAAGTTGGAGGAGAGGTCCTCGATACCTGAATATAGGCAGTGGCTCACTGGAATCAGTTCAGTTGGCTGGAAGTAGACAAGTAGAGTGCAAGGAATTAGGCTACAGATGTCAGCAGCAACTGTGGTAGCCAGCTAGGATGACAAGTTGGAATTCTCAGGAAAAATGGGCCTCCTTTTCTTTTTATTTATTTATTGTTTGAGATGCAGTGAGTGCTTTGGTTTTACATTTAACTCCACAAAGGCCCTTTTTCCTGTAATCATGGACTGTGGGTTTTGACTAATTCCCATCTCCAACTTCTTGTGTGTGTTGTGTACCCATAAACAACGGCATACCAAAGGATAGGTGCCCCTCAGAGAGACCATTTAGATGCTCATCTGACCAGAAGCCTCACAGAGACTTAAGAGTGACTTATCTAGGAGAGCATGAGGCCTCCATTTCACCCTCTGTCAATCACCACAGAACCATAGGTGAGGGCCCAGCCACCATAACCAGAGCTCCCCAGTCTTGGTGCACAGATCAAGAAGCCAATTTTACATACACAGCATTCCACTCACGCACTCATTCACTAAGCACTGAGACGTTAAACATTCCAACCTCCATCCCTGGAGGGTGGTCCTGACTAATGAGAGTTGATCAGACTTTCTCTTTGAACTTCACAGGACTTCCAGACAAACTAACTGGACAAGCAAATGGATATACGGAGAGGCTGAAGGCAGACAGGCAGACAGACACAGGCAGAAAAAGTGCACCCTCCTCCCTTTTGGGTCTAATGTGAGATATTTGATCAGGGAGAATCCTTCTCCAGATCTCAAAAGTGACTCAAGGAATCTCAAGGGTGCCCCTTCCTGCTCAGACCTGGAGAGATTCCTTCTCTGTCCAAGAAGGCCACAACGAGCAACCAGAGAGGTCTGCAAAGCCAGTCTTCCTGATCAACACACCAGAGGCAAGGGCAAGCAGAAACACCAGAAGGACACCCATGGAGGCAGATTTATTCTATATCAGCAGACACAAGCTGGGATCATTACAGAATATCAGACCCTAGCCTCTGGTGCTCTAGGGCATATATGGGATAAGCAAACAGAATGGCCTGTCTATTGGGAATTGATTCTTATAATATGAATCATAGTAACCAGATATGTATCAGAATAAGCACAACTCTTAAGTGAGCAACAAATGAACTGAAGTACACTGTCTGGAATGGTGGCATCTTCTCCTACAAACCCATCCCATTTCCAAAGGCTAAGAAAACTTCAGAAAAGATTAAGGTTTTTCTTACTAACCTGTTAGGATTGAAGGTCGAAATTATATATAATTTTATAAACAAAAAGGATATACGATGGATTCAATAGGCATGTAAATGGATATGATCTATGTACAAAAACTCATATATGATTATCAGTTATGTTTACTACTACAGAAATCAATAGGCAGTATCTCAAGCCCTAAAGATAGTCAGTCTATTTTTTCTACATTTGCAGAAAATAATAATTCTGTAACAAGTAAGATCCCTTCTACATTAAAATTTTATAACCTAAAATTTAATTTACTACATATAGGGTTGGCCAAATAGCTCAGCAGATTAAAGCACCTGCAAGCAGGCAGGGGCCAGGTTTTCAATCCCCAGGTCTGCCATGCAGGCCCTGCCCCCAGGGCACACTGAGACTACAATTAAGACCAGTTGTGGTGGAACGCACCTATAATCCTAGCTCTTGGAAGGCTGTAAACAGGAGAATCACTACAAGTCTGATCTAGTAGTGAGACCCTGAACACCCTATAGACCCTTCCCTAAAATACAAAAAAAAAAATTACTAAATATACATTTTTGCTATGTATATATACTATAAAACCTATTTTAGAAGAAAAATATTTTCAAATAAAAAAGAAAATACACTCTTCATATTCAAATATGGCACATTTGTGTATTTGGTAATGTCAGTTGCTAAAACATAGATACTGGAAATAATTAGTGTGATTGCATCCAGAAGGTTTGGTATCATTTGTGGAAATGTTTGGATTAAATAATAAAAGAAGGTTAATATATACCTAAAAGAATTTCAGAATTAAAGAACATTTTAGAGATAACAAATTGATAGCCCTGTATTCCCTTTATCAGCATATAAGTGATAGTTTTTAAAAGCAATTACTTGAGTCCTGTCTTACTATTAAGGTAAAAGAGCATTCACATAGGAAGAAAGTATAGGCAACAGACTATGGGCTCTGTTAAGAGAAGGCTACACAGTTTGGATAATATTTGCTGATAAAAATTATCCAGGGGGCCGGGGAGATGGCTCAGTGGAATAAGCGCTTCCCTGGCAAGTGCAAGGACCTGAGTTCAATCCCTGGTTCTACCAAAAAAAAAAAAAAAGGTATCCAGTACTTTGATTTTACCTCAAGTTTAAACAATGTGAGTGATTTCACAATCCATTTATGTGTCCTTAGTTCCTCACCACAAATTCCTGTCTTTCTAGTGTGCTTGGTTATTTCTAGTACAACCAAATTTGAACCTACTTCAGTGGTCTGTCTGCTTTGCCCTCCACACCACTCCTTGTTTTGTCTTTACTTAATGTGGTCATCCTGCCTTCACAATACTAATTTTTATTTACTTCATTTAACTATGTACATTCTAGACCATCATGAGAGAAAAATTCATGATCAGGAAGACTGATATTTGTTCACCAAATTGAAATAAAGAGCAAGAAATCAGTCAACACATCATCTTTTCCTAATTTTTACTCTCCACAACACTGATTTCCAAGCTTTTTTATTCTCCTTAGACCTCATACAAACCTTCACACAAAATAAGAAGTTACCAGGTCCAAACAGTTCTGAACATTTTACCTGCATCAGTACATGTTCTTTGCTTCCTTTTTCCTGTCATAATTGACCAACTGTGCAATGCCCTAGCTATGCTTACTCTCATTTCCCAGAAGAAATTGATGTTGCTTAGTTTGCTTCTCATTTCTGTATCTGTAATATCTCCCTGTCTGCTTTCCCCTTTATATCCTTCTTTAAATATCCTTCACTCTTTTCCAAATTAAAAAAAAAATCACATTTCCTCATGTAATTACAATATTTCTATATTAACTTTTATGGATCAAAAATTTGGCCCATGTTTTGAAGTACAGATCTTGATCAAAACAAGGATCCAGGATTGTTTTTCTGCTGAAAAGGAAAAGTAAATTTGGAAAACAGCCAGTGTTCTTATCTCATACTTGTTTTCAGACTACATAGAAATATAGACAATGCCTGCCTGCTATAAAATTAAAGTAGTAAGGATATGTTTGTGGCCAGGGAGATAGTTGAGAAAAAATTGTGTGAGAATAAGTTTGTGAGAAAAAATGCTGTGTTCTTTTTCTCTCAAAATTACTTAAGTTTGAGAGATTTTGCTTGTCAGCAATGATTCAAATGTGTCTTGGTTACTTTTCTTTCACTGCTAGGTGGACTCAGCACCCAAAATGAAGGAAGGAAAGGTTTATTTAGATCATAGTTAGTGGAGGTTTCAGTCCTTACTCAGTGGCTCCAAGAGAGTGACACCTGGCAGAGGCAGCAGTTCATACAGCAGAAAACGTCAAAGAGCAAAGGGAGGAGCAGCCGCAGCTAGCAAGCCTCTCTCCCTTCCTTATATTGTATGCAAATTACCCACTACAGGGTGGGTGCAGCACTCCTACCCACAATCCCCAGATAGCATGGTGAATTAATCACAAACTCTAGAAACCCCCCAGTAACTGCATGAGGCTTTGGGGAACAACTAGACACAAACCATAACAAATGGTTGAGGCCTACCAAATAGCTCAGTGAACTGAAGTGCCTGCTTAGGCAGAGTGCAGCAGCCCAGGTTTGGTTCCTGGCTTGTGGTACCAGCCCCACCCATGGGGCCTGCTGAGAGGCCATGATTGAGACTGAGTGTGGTGGTGCATGCCTGTAATCCCAGAGCTTAGAAGGCTGAAAACAGGAGAATCATTGTGACTCAGAGCTCCTAGTGAGACCCTGTAATCCCTTTAGACCTTATACCAAAAAAAAAAAAAAAAAAAAAAAAGTTGAAATTTTATTAGTGGATGTATGTCTTGTTTGCTATTGATATTTTCTTGCTTCCTCTAAAAGTGTTAAAGTATTGCTTTAAATAAATTTAATGCTGAGATTAAGTTCTTTGCAACTACTATTTGTATTAGTTTTCAAAGTACATGTGAAAAAAAAATATATATATATATATATATATATATATATACCCATCAGCACAAAGTACATTTGGAACATATAAGGATATAAGGATAGATAACTATTTGAATCATTGTAAATTTTGTGTAAGCTTTAAACATTTTCTTTCTTATGTTAGAAACATTTTTTTTACTTGATGAGTGAGATTTGAAAAAAGTGTGTTATAACATGTTTTACAATCTTAATACCTTTCTACAATATCTATCTTTCTCAAAAGTGTCATTTCCAAAATATCACACTACATCAAAGTACCTTTTTTTGTAAGAACTCACTAACTAAATATTTCCCATGATGCCATATATTTGGGTCCAGACTGTTTTCAACCCTTTTCTCTACTGAATGCTACTTTTCTCCTTATTCTGTTCTGCTGTGCAGCCACTGAAGTCAGCTTTGTCTCCCAGATTTGTGTCACCTAAACCTGGAAATTTGAGCACTGAGTCTCCCTGGCCATGGAGACAGTTAGGTGATGGGCACTGTAGCCACATTAAGTTCTTGAGATGAAGCATATTTTGCCTTAATTTCTTTGAAAGGTATTTCATTCTCTCCTATAAGATCTGAGATTATGTAAAAGATGAAGCCAGATAATCATCTATTTACTGCATAAAATCTAATACACAAAAGAAAGCCAAGAAATGACATAAACTGAACCATGTTCTAGGACTTTGCTTGAATCCTGCAATAAGGCCTTCAGCTAGGTTTTCTCTTTATAGGACCCAATATATTTAATTTTTATATCAGCCAACTTTAATAGGGATTCTGTCATTTACAGCATGAAAAATCTTGAACAAAACAGGGTAAAATAGTCTCTTAGCATAAAAGTGTATGGAAGATTTGCCAACAAGTACATCTGCTTCCAATTATCCCCAAAACAGAAAAATATTCTATGACATGCAGCTGGAGAACCATGAGGTATAAGAAAAACAATGGGTCTCGCAAGAGAATTTAGATCTAGAGCTGCCGTTAGAACAGCTAGAAACCCTAGCTGCAGAAAATGTAGTCTGGATCCACAATAAGTACTAATGACCAAAAATGAACACTAAGGTAACACACAGAAAGGTATGTTTCTACAGTCTGCAAATTGACCCAAAGGGGTACTAAGGCCATCTCATATTTTAGCAATAACCATGGCATGCCCAGTGACATGACTAAATGTGGATGTGACACAAGTGTTGGATAACAAAAGGAAAGTGGGTGAGAAGACTAGAAACTCCTGCCAAAGGATGCAGGTCCTTGGAAGCATGCACCAACTGGACATGTATGAATGGTAATCCCTCTTTGGTGTGGCATATTCAGAGAAGCAGGTAGAAGGGTTTGAACAAAATCAATCTCAGAGAAAAGTAAAAATACAAAAGTGAACATGCTCAAAGGAAGAAACGGTTAATTGATAAAGCAAGGCATTAAAAAGCAGCTTCCCACAGACAGTTGACATAAAACCATACAACTATATGTCCAGGTGGACCAGAAATTCCCAGCTCAGTAGCCTACTGTTGGTCAAGTGAGGCTTTCATTGCTTCTGAGTCAGAGGAAGCTGTACACCTGAAGAGCAGGACCAGGTGGAGCATTTTCAGTCTGCATCACTGCACTCTCCTTCCTACTGTATAAAAGTAGCAAAGGATGTCACTTTAACACATCAAGGAGACAATGTTAGAGTTGGAATATTCTGAATTATGAAAAAAGCCGAGGGCTGGGGCTATAGCTTAGCAGCAGAAGCACCTGCCTAGGAAGCACAGGGTCCCCAGTTTGATTCTGGATACAAAAGGAAAACTATAGATCATGTTTTTTCCCTATCCTTTGAGCCCAGACATGATCCGAGCCATTTCAATCCATGCATCCTCCTGCCTCTCCAATCTGAAATGGCAGTAGAGGAACCCTGGAGACTGGAGGCAGAGCAGAGAACGGAAGACCAAAAGGAGAGGGGCTGTGCACAGGACAAAACACTGAAGAAGATTTAAAGTGAAGAGGGGAAGAAGCAGCAAATGGCCATGCCAAGGAACAGCCTTTGCTCAGTGGCAAGATACAACCAAGTGGGCTTAATGGCGGGGACCAAAAGCCCTAAATTCTCTGGGAAGGGAGCAGCTGGAGAGAGTAGAGCATGGGACTATTCAGTAGTACAGAAAAACACTACCAAATTTCCAGTACTCTGTGGGCCTTTTTGAGAGTAATTCACATTTGGATATAAAATAAAGCAGATCTGTTTTCTTCCCAATTTCAAAATTCTCTAAGATTCATTCCCAGTTGTTGAACTTCCTTACCTACTATATAATGTATTATTCTTCATTTTAGAGGTTTTAGACAAATGAGTCTCTCTACATGTATGACTACTATTCAACCTCTATTGTCAGTTTCTCTAAGTAAGAAATGTTTTCCATATGACTTGCATTGTGTCAGAGAAACATGCCATATGTAGGTAGACAGTCAGTAAATGTTCTTGGTGTTAATTTTGATAAAAATTGATGCATAAGTTAAAAATTATTTTAGCTTACAAAAATAATGATGTTTGGTAAAAGGACTATGGCATAAAAATTGGTTTGATAAGAATAGTGTAAAACATAATTTTCTTTTCATTTTCCTGCATAAAATTTATCATCAAATAAATTCTACTGTAAGTCAGGTACGCTCAGGACCTAGTGAGGTAAGCTACCATAAGTAAATTGTGTTTCAAATATTAGTTCAGATATGTTATAAAATACCATGCATTTGTTTTCCTCCAAATTTATTAAATTCTTGGTGAAAAGAGATAGGGAAAAAAACTAAACTAGATTACATATTAGTCCATGGGCTAGGACTGTTCAGGATGCTTGTATGTTGCTGTTTAAAGCCAAATAACCTAGACTATAATAAAAACAATGAAGTCTTGCTTTCATGCTTTATTTTTCTGTTAGGACCATGAGACCATAAAATTGAAAGTAGATGAGATTTCTCCTGAAGTAAATAGCGCCCTATGATTCAGCTTCCAGAAGGAAATCAAGATGCAAGGCCTTACTCAGTGGTGATGGGAAAGCTTCCTTTTCTTTCCAAAATTCAAATAAGATTTAGTCAGATTGCAAGGTGTGGCAATTCTGGGGAATTTCAGTGTGGGAGTCTCAGATACTTCTGACCACATGAAAAATAGTGTGTAATGAGGTAGAACAAAGAACTCCAGAGTTAGACAAAGTCCCTGCTGTTGAAAATCAATTTCTGTATTTTCTTTTTCTGAAAACTGTTCGGTTCCTAGACCTGTTGACATGTAGCCTTAAAAGTTGTCACTTAGCCTGAGTTTTGCTTCATAGCTTTGGCAAGCAGCCCAGCAGACAAGCTGTGTGCCCAGAAGGTGCCTGCTTTAGTGTCACCCAGGCAGCAGCCAGCCTTGGATGCTCAGGACAGAGACACCAGGGAGAGAACGCCCTTAACTGCGAACCCATAAAAGGCAGAGATCAGGGACACTTTACAGAAGATGGATTGCCAGTGATTAGACCAGCGACAGTTCAACCAATCATCATCTGAGTATTAATTAGATTTTGTTAGCTATAGGATAGCAAAGCATGAGAATTTAAGTGTGATATTTTTTCAGTCATTTGCTACCCTTCCAAATGTCACGGAGTCTGTAGCCTTATGACCTCACTTCCCCCCAGTTCTTACCATCTCAGCCAAAGAAACTATTCTCTTAATGTAATCCAAAGTTATCTCTTGATTGAATCAGCACAACCACAACCTAAATGAAATCTCTTCTCATCTTATGTAATGTAGCCAAATTGTCTTTCAAAGTGTGAATCTAATTAGACAAAAGTGTTTTTCTTTTTAATTCTTTGCTGCTGCCTCTATATTGTGCATGTTATGTTGCATAGGTTGCATATAGGTAAACCACAAGCCCTACTGATTTACTTGCTATGTATCTATGCCTATGTCTAAGGAGTCTATTTTTGCCTCAGTTAGACTTTGAACAACCTGTAGTAGCATTAATATTCAATGTTCTTTCAAGTTTCCAACTTTTTACATATGTTACACCTTCTTAGGATACTCCCTCAACATCTCCTTCTAACATATAATTTCTCTTCCTTTCTCATCTATAATTCTTTCAATGGTTTACTTTTCATAAAACTTATCTATTATTCTTTCCCACTGCTATATATACTAAAATAAGATAAGACTTCCCAGTAGGGATATTTATAAAGTCTTGGAATTTCTAATTATTTCATAAGCAAAAGAAGTGTTTTCTTTCACTGCTTCATCTCAAGGTTTTAGTAGCAAATCAGGCAAAAGATAAGTATTAACAATATTAGTTCAATGCATTGATGACTTTCCCATACCCGCCTAAGTATTCTGGGAGATAGAAGCAATCATCACCCCATTTGTACAATCCAGAAAACTGAAAATAAGAAGTGTTTAGTTGGTTAACCAGACAAGAATCAAAATTGGATCCTTTCATTACAAATCCAGTACTTTTGCTGCTGAATTATATTGATTGGTAGTTGTTTATTTATTTATTTATTTATTTATCTATTTATTTATTTGGTGCAGAGTCTCACTATGGTACTTAGACTCATAGTGATGCTCCAGTCTCAGCCTCCTCAGCACTAGGGTGATAGGCATGTGCCACCACACCTGGTTTCAGTTGCCGGCACAGCACACCTGGTGTTCCAGGGAGCACATGGCATATGGTACCAGGGATCAAACCTGGGTCCTTGCACTTGCCAGGCAGGCATTTAGACTGCCAAGCTATCTCCCCAGCCCTGCTACATGGTTTTCATAGATAGTTCAGTATAACAGTTTTCTACATAAATATCATATTGTTAAATGGCTGCAAGGCTAGAGTGCAGATGTAAAAATTCAATATTGCAGAGATACACTTACATAAGAATGCATATTCAAACAGAGTATGTCTGTCCAAATGCTTCCATACATTAGTGTAGATCAAACTTTTCTGCGAAATTTGTTAATAAAGATCATTAGTTTAGTAAAGGAGCTAAAGATAAGCTTATACTGCTCTAATTCTCCAACTCTACTTCTGCAAAACCCATGAAGGAGCTTCTCTATATGTTTCCTTCCAATCAGTTTTTAATTAAATTTACTTTTGTATTGTCCTTGTAGAGTACACAAGTGATAAAGAAATTCTGAATCAACCAGATAGTCAGAAAATAGAGCCAAACAAGGCTCAAACCTAGTACTGGCAGGGACCACTCTTGCTTCTGCCAAATTTATTCTGGCAACCCAAAGATTCTGGGCATGTGGGAACTACAAACAAGACCACAATGGCTGCATTCCAGAGTTTGTTCCATTCACTGGACATCTTCAATTCTAAATTTCCAGAAATATCTGTTGGGTAGAAAGTCTCTCCTACACAAAGGCATGCATGATTTTTAAACACTGGAGAAACTCAGAACTGAAAAAGTAATAGCCTTTATGCTAATCAAAGTGCCTGAAAATGGTATTTGCCAATGAAATACATGGACAACACTTCACTAGACTAGATATCGCTATATAGAACCATTGTTCCTTTTTATTTCATCTTTTAGTTTAAGAATTCATATTCCAAATGTTTGTTTGTTTCACTGGTTTTGTTTTCTTTCATGCATCTGTTCATTTGTTTAAGTAAAATCATCTAATTTTTGCTTCTGTTTTCTCCAGTTATCATATCACATCTGCTTACCACATTTATTCTTAATTGATTTGTGATAAGCGACAATTTCCTGCCTAACCCTTTAGTTTACACTTTGGAATTATTTTGTGTTTAAAAGATAAAGTTTTGCCCTTCTTTTTTGTCAAAGATTCCAAGAAGTTAGGTGTAGGAGAATGTTTGTTTTTAACATACGGATCTTTCTTATTTCAGACTTAGATACAAGATTAATAAATGTATATTATTTATGCAGTGCTTAACTCTTATATAAACCTTCAAAACACCTTTTTGCTATTGTATTGATAATATATCAAACTGATATATGAATCGCAACTTGAGAGATGATTCTAATGGATCACAATTAAATTCCATTAAAAGTTAATAAAAATACTTAGTAGATAAATATCTCCAGAGTGTTTCATTTCACATCCAAAGATGCATTTCCTCTCTGAAATAATACACATACTAGCCCACAGAATATGCTCAAGTAAATATAGAGGAATCAAAATTGTTCCATGCATACTATGAGACCAAAGATCAGTGAAAATGAAAATCAATGATAAAAGAAGTTTTTAACTACATAACCACCTGGAAATTAATTAAAACCCTCCTTCACAACCAATGGGTCACAGATTAAATTAAAGAAAAAAACCAAATAGGATTTTAAATTAAATGATAATGCCAATATAACTTACTGGAACTTAGGGGATGCAATGAAAGCAGTCCTAAAAGGAAATTTTATGAGTGAAGTCTCACATCAGGAAAATAGAACAAGCTCAAATAAACAACCTAATGGTGAACCTCAGCTTCAAATCCAATGTTCATATGAGGGAAGAGCTTAGAAAGATAAGAGCAGAAAGTGATGCCATCAAGACTTCAAAAGAAATGCAAAGAATAAATAAAATAGTTGTTAGTTTATTTGAAAGAATAAACAAAATTGATAAATATTTAGCTAAACTTATCAAAACGAGAGGAAAAAAAGACTCAAATTCATGCAATTAGGAATGAAAAAGGTGAAATCATGATCTATTCTGTGGAAATCAAGAGCAATCACACTAATGATCCTACACATAAAAATCCGCAATAAGATATGGCAAAAAGAATGCAGTGAATATTCACTATGACCAAACAGGATTCATCCCATAGGTTCATGCATGGCTCAAAACATACAAATCAATAAATGTAATATACCATAGCAATAGAATCAAAGATGAAAATCACATGACCTTCTCAATAAATGCATAAAAGGCATTTGACAAAGTGCAACACTCATTCATGAGAAAAAGTCTACAGAAAATTAGAATAGGTGGTCTTCTCAATCCAGTAAAGGTTGTCTGTGACAAACAAATGTCATACTCAATGGCCAAAAGCTGAAAGCTTTCACTCTAAAATCAAGAACAAGACAAGGATTTCCACAATCATCACTCCTATTTAATATAGATGTGCAAACATTAGCCAAAAGAAATAAAAGGAGTAAGGGTAGGAAATGAAGAAACTAAATTATCATCATCATTTGCAGGTGACATGATACTCTACATTGAATACCCCAAAACTTCACCAAATCCCTAGTCAATTGGGTAATCAAATTCAGTAGCACAGCTGGATACAACTTGAACACTCACAAATCGACAGCATTCCCTGTACACTAAGAAAAACTACACTGAAAAGGAAATTAGGAAACGTAGTCTTTCATAGTAGCATCAAAAATGAAATACTTAAGAATCAATCTAACAAAATAAGGAAAAGAGCTATACATTGAAAATTACAGTACTCTGAAAAAGGATATTGAAGAGAATATAAGTACATGGAAAGATATCCTTTGCTCAAGGGTAGGAAGAACCCACATAGTGAACATGGCTATCCTAGCAAAATTGTTATATAGATTTAATGCAAATCAATCAAAATACCATCAATACCTAATAGAACTAGAGAAAACATTCTTAAAATTTGTTTTGAACCAGAAGAGACCTAAAATATAAAAAGCTATCATACATAAAAAGGCAAGATAGGAAATATCACAATCCCTGACTTGAAATTATATTACAAAATTATTATGATAAAACAGCCTGGTACTGGGGGAAAAGATGTAGGGATTAATGGAGTAGACTAGAAGATACAGGAACTACTCCATACACACTGAGCCACCTTATTGTTAATGAACTGGGCAAATGTGTTCATTGGAAAAGAAAGCCTTTTTCATAAATAGTGTGGGAATCCTGGATTTCTGCCAAAGACATGCAGGTCTTGTCATCGCCATGCACTAGATTAAAATTGTAATGGATCAAAGTTCTAAATATTAAAATAGAAACACTAAATCTTCTGGATAAAAGAATAGGTAAAACACTTGAAGACATAGGTATAAACATAGATTTCATGAACAAAACCCTATTCACATGGGAAATACTAAAAAGAATCAACAACTGTAACTTGTCCTATTAAAAAACATTTTTGGGTTTTCTTTTGTTTATTTGTTTGTTTGCAGTACTGGGTAAAAAAGCACTTTTTTGGTTTTTGTTTTCTAAATTTTATTGATAAATAAATAGCAACAAGATAGTTTCAAAACAGGTTAGTAGGACAGTTACAATAATTAGTACATTGCAGTGTTGTCTTCATAGTAGTTATTCATAGTATAAGATGCAGACATGATATCTTGTCTAAACTCTATTAGTACAAATCTTTCTCCTCATTGAACTAAGAGAAAGTAGCTGTATATCTATCCTAACTAATTTGTACATACAGATTTTTTTCATTACAAAATGGTCCTTTATTTATATCCCCTTTTTTGTTTAGTTTTCTCAGAGATGGATATTCCTTTCCTATTCAAAGACTGTAGGTGCATGAATTTAGCAAAATAATCCAGTATAGTCCAGTAGACCATAGTAGTAGTGGGTTACTGGCAGGACTGGTGCTTTTTAATTAACAGCTTCTAACATTAAAAACATTTGCATAGCAAAAGAAATCACCAACAGAGTGAAATAACAACCCACTTACTAAGAAAAAGTTTTAGCCAGGTGTTCCTCAGATAAAGGACGAATATCTAGAATATAAAAGAAAAATTATAAGATTTCAGACCTTCCACAAATTTAAAGATTCCATCCAAAAAATAGGTGTCTAAGATCAATATACACATTTCAGTGGAAGAAATATGAATGGTAAAACAAATACATGAAAAATGTTCATCACTGGTCATTCCAGCATGCAAATTAAAGTAAAGCTAAAATTCTGTCTCAGCCCAAGAAATATGGCTGTTATCAAGACATCAACCAATAACAAATGCTGGTGGGTCTGTGGGGGGAAAAAAGGAACTGTCCTCCACTATTAGTAGGAATATTGACTGGTGTGATCACTGTGGAAATCACTGTGGATATTTGTCAAAATCCTAGGGTTAGAGAGAGGTCTCCTTTGAGCCAGCTGTTCCCTTTCTGGGTATCTCCCTGAAAGAATTAAAAACATCATACCACAGAGATATGTGTGTACCATTTTTATTGTAGCACAATTCATAACAGTTAATTCTTGGAAACTAAACTAATGCTCATCAGTCAAGGAATGGATTAAAAAAGATGTGGGGTTCTATCATACACAGCAGAACACTACTCAGCCACTTGAAATATTTGTGGGTAAGTGGATATACATTGAAACCATAGTTTTAACTGAAATAAATCTGACAAATATTGCATCATTTCTGTAGTGTGAGACACAAATGTATAAATAATGACCGTAGTGCATGAAGTGTATTGTAAAATACAAACAAATTGTTCAAAAGAAAGGGGAATTAGGGAGGAGGGAAGTGGAAAGGAAGAAAAGGAAAAGAAAAAAACTATTAAAGATGGAATTTATACTTTTAAGTGAAATACATCAAACTCACATATTTAAATATCACATTGTTTCTGTGGTGTGAGAAATTGAACCAGTAAATAAGGGCCAAATTATATACCAGATACTAAGAAAAAGAAAGGCAATATTCAAATGGGAAGAGAAACAAGGGGTTGTGGAGGGGGAAAGAGAAAGAAAGAAAGAGAGAGGGGGGAGGAAGGGAGGGAGGGAGGAGGGAGGAAGGAAGGAAGGAAGGAAGGAAGGAAGGAAGGAAGGAAGGAAGGAAGGAAGGAAGGAAGGAAGGAAGGAAGGAAGGAAGGAAGGAAGGAAGGAAGGAAGAACAACAGGAGAAAATGGAAACAAAGGTTTTTCAAATACAGTTGAGAAGGAGGTTTGAAGGGAGGGGAGGAGATTGGGGGGGGAAAAGAACCATGATTTATCACATACAGGTACAAATTCCCTCTGATGAATGTGATCATTATGTACATCTAACACATACCAAAAAAACTGAGTTAATAATTTAAAAAAATAAAATCCAGTATTTTCCAATATAGCCCCTGAAAATGACTTTTATGATGAATGTTCAAATCAACAACTGAAGTCAGCAAAATGTCTTCTTGTGGAGTGTTTTTTTTCACTGAGCCATCTCAGGCTCTGCCCACAGCATGATCCATCTTTCCTTCTGGAAATACACTCTCCTGCTTAGACCTCTAGCTGGTAGCTTCTCAGGTGGACAGCCTCAAGTCTTGGTTTGTTTCTGGGCGTTATCTACGGAGGGCCTCTAGTTTTCTTGTTGGTCTAAGCCACAGTTATCATACTTCCAACTGATGTCATCAGAAAAGGAACTCCACTCCCAATTGCTACTGCCTAAAACAACTGTGTCCTTCTTCAAGTCTTTAAATTTCTAATGCCCTTGGGGAGAGAGAGATAATACTTTTGTGCACCTAGAGAATTTAGCATATAGATTGCCCGCCTGAACCATCAGAGAGGCTGACGTGGTCCCTACAGGCTGGAGCCTAAACATGTGCAGTTCTCACAGTGATAGTGATGTTGCTGGGTGCAAACTCCACCTTCAAGAACAGCTATCACAGCCGAAGTACCCACTGCAGATCAGACCTTGCGAGCAGTGTAACACTGAACAAAAGACAGTGTCTCAAATACTCATTGTATTTTGTTCAATGTCACAAAAACTCAGTGTCCACACCAATAAACATCAAAAATGACAAGCAACACCACCTGGGGTCATTATGGGGACTCCATAAAAATGGAAACACTCCACATGCACTTGCACATGGCATTAACACTGACTAAAGGGTATGTTCCATAGAAGTCTGGTCTCTCCAGCCCCCTTTTCCTGGATAGAACATTCACCCTAAAGGCAACTCATATGGCTTCTTCACAAAGAAATTGCCTCCCCTCCACTGCAGACTGTGACAATCTAGTATGACTGACTCAACACCAAGATAGGCTCTCCTTCTCCCAAACACAGTCTCGGTAATTCTCCACAGAGAAATACTGTGTGTTTCTCTAAGAGTTGTCAATGGGCTCCAGCTGCCTCACCATTACTCTCATTAACTTCTCTGTGAAAATGACAAATGACAAAAGGGTTCTAAATGACAGGCACTGATCACAGACTGGAACGCACTTGAAACTCACTTGTTTAAATATCCCCAAACTGTCTCTCTTCAAAAGCCTTCCTGAGTCATCCAAAATCAGCTTCAGCAGAAGAAAACCCCATAATGTTCTTTCTGAATACAAGGTAATGAAGGCAAGTCTTCTGCTAGGTTTTATGTCCCCTTTTGAGTACAGTATTAAATTGAATCAAATATTAATCAACAGAAATTGTGTTTTCTCCAAAACTTTCCTCAAGGTTGCAAATTTTCACTGCCAGTTGTAATCCTATTTCATATTGGCTGCAAACACATACTACTTGGAAAATAGAAACAAGGAGCAAAAGGCAGACAGGACAAAACAGAAGAAGGACCTAAAATTTTCATTTTCTTACCAAAAATTCACTTTGCTCAACTTTGTTAAGTTGAAGCACTTTATACGTACACTTATTTGCTATAACAATCCCATCATGAAGCCAGGTGTCCCATCTTCATTTCCTGTATTATAAGACTGAGGATTTGGAAAGTAAAGAGGTAAAGAAACAAATTCTCATAGCTAGTGAGTGGCAGGATCAGGATTCAAATTTCTATTTCTAATGTTTCGTTCTTAATCATCATATAAATTTCCACTCTCTCATCATTGGCACAGAGAAAGAACTCCTAAAATTCCCTTATTGCTAAAGTTTCATATAGGAGTATTCAAAGATGAGTTAAACACACATGCAAATGTGCAGTTTCAACAACTGCTAAATTTAGATCAAGAGTGTCCAGTGTTGGTTGTCATATTTTTTCTCTATTCACCATTTTGCATATTGCATGCACTGTTCTGCTGCATTGTTTTTTCTCTGTTTTTCAAGCTTGTGATATTTTCATAATCAAAATTATAGGAAAAAATATATTCACCAAACTTCATAAAACACTGTCATTGAAAAAAGATCTAAGTATGGATTTAAAGAGTAGGCAGCAAGCAATGCAAACAAGCATTCCAAAGAATTTGCTGAAGAAATTGGAGTTCTTTGAATTAATGTCTTGGTACAAGTCTTTTCTTAATTCCATTAGCTCTGTCCAGTCATTAGTGCCCATGTGCATAAATCTGTGCAGCTTTGAGTGTCTACTGAGCTTCCTGTACTTTCTTTAGGCACATGAAATCATCTGGAAGTTCTCATTCATTTCAATGGAAAACTTCTAGCATTCTTAACATAATCTCCAGATACAGGTCTCTCTCTCTCTCTCTCTCTCTCTCTCTCTCTCTCTCTCTCTCTCTCTCTCTCTCTC
>NW_004524748.1:1715477-1728151 GCF_000260255.1 Octodon degus
TCTCTCTCTGTCTCTCTCTCTGTCGTCTCTCAATTGGTTTTTCTCTCTCTCCCTGACTCCATTTATTTTAACTGTGTTTTATTTTATAATATTCATGTTTGTGCCATATTTTATTTGAAAGTATAACAAACATTTTTCTCAAATCTGGCATCAGGTTGTAGAATATTACTTCTAAAATGTGAAACAAAGTTAAAACAAAATTAAATAATATTTAAATGACACAATTTGAGTCACAATTTTTTAATGATAAGCAAGTTAAAGTATATCTTTTTAAAAATCACACAATTCACTTACACTGTGAAACCACATATTTCTGAAGATCATACATTTAAACAGCCAATATTATAATATATTTAAATGAATGTGGAAAACATTTCCCAGAAGGTTTGTACCATAATGATTAAATTTAAGACTAAAAATCATGCCTGTCTTTTTCCATATC
This sequence comes from Octodon degus, assembly GCF_000260255.1. Classification (NCBI taxonomy): domain Eukaryota; kingdom Metazoa; phylum Chordata; class Mammalia; order Rodentia; family Octodontidae; genus Octodon; species Octodon degus. Next base: position 1,715,920 of record NW_004524748.1, read on the forward strand.
TATCAACAACATATTTTACATGTAATTGATTCACAAAATATAATAATTCACCAGAAAATTTTAAACACTACTAATCATCCTGCAGGCTGTAGGCCCAGTCATATAATTAGAACCAGAACTTTCTGCTTACAAAAGTGTTTAAAGTAGCCCAAAGAAATTCAGAATTTGTGAAGACAATGCCCAGTTACTTATGGTAGTGAATTAGTCCTACAAATTTTACACTGAGGAGGTAAAGAGCTTGAGCCTTAGACACAGTCTATTTATTTTAGGTGATTCTTTTTTTTTAATTTTATTTTTAAAGAACAAAAAATGATGATAGGAAAAAACAGCATTATAAACAATACAAGATTTCACTAAACAAAGTAATGAGAATTCAATAATCATTTCAATCCATTTATTTTAAAAAAAATTTATATGCATTTTGGGCAAGTTCTCTGACCTCGATGGCCCTCAGATTATTCATTGTTAAATGATAATAATGATAACAAAGCTTAGATAATATTGTTGCAGGAAAAAAATTTTAATCTATGTAGCATATAAGACATAAGACCTGTTAACAATTAAGCACTTAATCCATACCACATATTACATAGTCACTATTACTTCCATGCAGTAGTACCAAACTCAGAAGGTCCAAAACTATCCTCATTCAAATTTTCTCCAAATTTGTTCTTTCTATTCTGTATTTGAGTCCTATTTAACAAGACCATAATCCACTCATTTGTTCAAGATCAAAATCGAGGAGGGGAAAGATCTTATATTTGTTGTTGGTGGTGATGGTGATGGTGATGGTGATGGTGATGGTGATGGTGATGGTGATGGTGATGGTGATGGTGGGTCTTCTTAGTTTTATATTTCATTTGTTTGTTTGTGACAAGGTGTTGCTCTGTAGTTCACGCTGACCTTCATGCTGGTTATTTAACAGTAACATCTCCTTGGGGGCCAGTAAGATAGCTCAGTGGTCCAAAGTGCCTGCTAAGGCAAACTTAGGCAAAGCACAGGGACAGGGAAGCAGTTAGATCCCTGTCACCACATGCTGTGCCAGACCTGGCCCCTGGCAGGCTGACCTGCCCCCACCAAAAAAAGTAACATCTCCTTAGTAGTTACACTGCATCACTGATTCCTCACCAGGAGCCTGATGGTTTGTCCCCTCTCCTGCATGTCCTCAGATCCTTGCCCTTGGTGTTCTCCATCCCGTTACTACAAAAGCTCCCTTCTTTCAGTCTTCCCACCTTGCAGATATCAGCTCACAGGGTTTCTAAAGAGCAACTCTTAATTATCCTTTTACTTTCTTTATTTAAAGTGTGTAATGATTTCTTGTGGGTTTTCAGGTTACTGCTCAAACATGACAAAGCAACTACATATGATTATCTCTACTGCTTTCTAAAATCCCTATTACTTTTCTGTGTGCAAGAATTAAACTTTGGTTGTAGAAACTTTTTATTGCACTATATCTGTGAGTTGGGAGATTCAGTGGTTTACCTGAGGACTGGGATTCAGAATTTCCTCCTAAGGCTATAAGCTTAAGTGTCAGTCAGGGCTACAATCTTGTCTGAAGACTGGCATGGAAGGGGATGGGCTTGCAGGCTCCTTTATAGGGGAGAAGTCAGTTCCCCTCAGTGCCCACATTCATGTGTGGGGAACAGCCTCGGGCCTCCTTTTGCTCCTGGTAGTGTGGGTTTCTCTGCAGAGCTGCCAGCAACATGGAAGCTTGCTTCCCTGGAGCTACTAGCAGAGCAAGATAAGCAGGGACAGCAAAGGAATAACAAAACCAAAATCTGTACTTATACAACAACCTAATCTCAGAGGTGAGATGCTTTTACATCAGTCAGAAGCTACTCCTAAGGGCCAGCCAAATAGCTCAGTAGAGTAAAGCGCCTACAAGCAGGCACAAGGGCCAGGGGTTCCATCCTCAGGCCTACTGTGCTGGCCCTGCCCCCAGGGTGCAGAAGAATAAGTTTTGTCTTCTTTTATAAGATATTTGTCATTTATATATATGTATATATTATATATTTATATTTATATATATATATTTTTTCCAGTATGGAGGATTGATCTCCCCAGGCCCCATCATTTAACTTTATACAATATTTATGTAATATCTTAACACATATTGGGAATGATACAAATACATTTTTCAAACCTTCCTGAAATTCCCTGTGAAGTCTAACCCAAAGACTGTATACTCAGTAAAAATTCACAAAAGTGAAGTTAATTTTAAAGAGTTCAGCAAGAAGTATTCTGAGATACTTTTAACCTTATTTTTAAAAATTTATTATTAGATACAGCATATTGTACTTGCAAATTCATGTAGTATTTTAACAGGAAATCCAAGTGAAATTAGAAATCCAATGATGTCTACATAGTTCTCTTGGTTCCTTCTTATGCTACCAACTCCCACTTTCTTCTTGCAGAAAATTCCCAAATTTTAATTTAAAAATTTATTAGACTTCAAGCAAATTACTTAGTCTTTGCTTACCTGGAATGGTCATAAAAGTTGTTTTTCAAGGGTGAGATTTATCCATTGTACTTAGGGGGTGCTGATCCCTGAGATTACCCCATATGTGAGAAATTCGACTGCATAATTTGTGGGACTGAGACTGTGTTCACACCTTCCCCTGAAAAAACTTTACTTAAGTCTTTAAGCTTTCTTTCCATAAGACTGGGAGAACATGCATCTTACATGAGAAAATATTTTAAATATGAAAAAATGAAATATGTAAATTTTTAAAAGGACCTGGTTCTAGTATTTCATATCTTCATGGGATAAAGGGAGTCTCCAACAATCCACAATGTGTTTCAAAATAACTAGAAGAAGCCAAAGCTTTCCAATACATGCAGATAATAAATGCCGATGACGTGGAGATGCTAACTATGCTGATTTGACAATTATACATGGAGTACATGTATCAAGTTATCGTTGCATACCCAAAAATATGTACAAATATTATGTGACTATTACTTTTTTTAAAATTCTAAACAAATTTACAAAAAAGGAGGAAACCAAGAAGAGAACTGAAAAGGAAGGAAGGAAGGAAGGAAGGAAGGAAGGAAGGAAGGAAGGAGGGAAGGATATATGAGAGATTATACTCACTACTTAAAAATATTGAGTTTAATTTAAAAAAAAAAACATGAAGAGGCCCAAGAGGAAATAATACCCGGCTAATATATTTTCATAACCTTTATAAGGAAAATTTTCTTTTTAAAATGCAATCTATGTATTATTTTTATCTAAACAATGCTAAAATTTTAACACATCCTTGTAAATAAAACCATTACAGAAAGATTGCTTTTAAACATATTTACAGCCTGTCTATATAGACAGCCTCCATTCTGGTTCCAGCCTCTGCCCCTCCCCTCCAGGTCACCTTGTCCATGCGCTGCCCAAGTCTTCTCTGTCTGACTCCTGTGCCTCTGATCAGGGGCAGCTTAGATTTTCCTTGTTCTCACCTGTGGCCTTGCCAGCCTGGTGTCCTGTGCACACATCACAGCAGCAGGCTCATACTGGCATGAATCTCTTCAACTTTCAACTGTGTCTTTCACCTTTCTCAGAAAATGTTGGCTGTATTGTTGGCTGCTTGGTATTTGCCTTATTAAAATTTCCTTGATGGGGGCTGGAGAGATAACTCAGCAGTCTAAGCACCTTCGGGCAAGCAGAGGACCCAGGTTTGGTTCTCAGTAGCACGTGCAGTGCCGGCCCTGAAACTGGACATGGCGGCGCACACCTGTAACGTAGTGCTGAGACAGGAGGATCACTATGAGTCTGAACTGTATAGTGAGACCTGTAACAAATAAGTAAAAATTTAAATATATGTATATATTTGTTTCAAAGTAATTAGATATAAAATCTCCTTTAGGAAATGACTTAATTAATATTTTCAGTGATACTTGGTGATGTGCTTTAAATGTCTTATGTTCACATTTCAAAAACTTGCCCAATATTATGTTATGTTGCATACAATTAGTGTAATGTATTAGAGAGGAGGGTGAATTCTACAGTTCAATCTTTTCATTGCAGATTCAAACATCATGACTCTTCACAGTGAGACTCATAGAAAACCATTTAAACCATTCATAGCTCACATTAAAAATTGGGATACTAACTGGACCTGGGAGACATGTTGTAATTAAATAAATATCTGAAAGCACTAAAAGCTGTGCATGGCTCACAAGTACAGAAACCTACTTTTGTTTTCACGTTATCTCCATGAGCTACAAAACACTGGCTTGCCATTTTTTATTACAATCATATTTCTGTCTTTTCGGCACATGTGATACTCGCAACCCTCTGCTTGGCTTGATTAAGAGACTCGTGGAAATGTGCCTGCATCAGGGAAGCCCTGCACTCATCCGTGCATTTATTCTTTGATGCAGTGTGGGGCTCAGTTGGAAAGGGGTCCCTGGGGTCATCTTTGGCCGAAAGACCTTGGCTGGCATTCTGACCCTGTGTTCTGCTTCCCTGTGTCACCACAGGGAGGGGCTTTGCTCCCCTCACCCACACATCATGGTTTTTCTTCTATGAAGCCAGCTGACCATGGACTGAATGCCCTGAAACCACAAGGTCAAGGGCAATCCTCCTTCTGTTGGCAGCATCAAGTATTTGTCTCCTGAGGGAAGCTGACCAGCACACATTTTTGCCTTACATGTTTGGATTTTCCAATATAATATAGGGTAGTTCATAACTTATGGAGAAATACAAGTTATTTATGGACTGTACTATTTGTAAATATGAATGACCAACCTTTTTCAATTTAACATTTTCAACTTCTGAATTCTATTTGACTTCTAAGAATATGCTGGTCCTTGCCTCCACCCATCCCCAAACAGGCAATTGGGCTTAGTACCTTAAGCCACAAGAAAAACTGTCTAACACTAAGCTACATCCCTAGGGGTCTAGGTTGTTGGGCTTTTGTTTGTTTAGTCTGAGACAAGATCTTGATAAGATTTGCAGGCTGGCCCCAAGCTTATAACTCTCCTGCCACAGCCCAAAACTCTGGCCCCAGCTAACAGCTATTTTAAAGTTGTTTTCTTTATTTCTCATTTTGAGTGATTTTCTTGTATTCTTTTCATTTCATTACCTGTTACCATTTTAATGTAGTTCTTGATACATAAGTCAGATGGATTTCAATGAGTAGTTTGAAGCTATTCACTGCACAAAGAGGTTTAAATGTATCTATGGCCAAAGTTGTTAGATTTGTACATGTTCTTATAGTACTGGTTGCTTTTTCAGTTTATGTACTTTTCCCTGGGCATGTTTTCTTGAAGCTTTTTTATTTTTGTAGTTTAAATAATGAATTGATAATTTTACTTTTATAGGAATTTATAATTTACTATTAATTTTTATTCAGGTCAATAGTTTTCATATCATTAACATCAAAACAAAATACTATCCAGATTCCTTGGGAATCACAGAAAAATTAGTAATTATAAGTTTGAGGTCACTTTCAGGTTTCAGTGTCTGTTGCTTGGAATAGCTATTAAAATTGTACATTACGTATGCATTTCCTCTGAATATATTTATGAACATTTTAGTATTTAGATTTTCAAGTAAGCTCTGCTGACATCTATGAACATACTTAAATTTTATGTTATTTCAAAAAGTTGCATGACTGGTTCATTTCCTAAAGAAAAGCCCAATATTTTCCATATAAATTAGAGGAAGTACACAGGATAGTTCAGTGTCAAACATAGATGTGACAAATTGGCATCAGCCTACCCATCAAAATTGTCTTTAGTACCAAATACATAAAAAAGATTTTAAAATGTCTTAAGGAAGTCATTATGACTGAATGCTTTTATTTCTATCATTTTTAAAATCTGTCTGTTTGAAGGACAGAATTTTAAGCAACACCTCTTTTTGTCTTTCCTAAGGGCAAGGACTTCAGATCTGCTGAAATGTATAAAAAAGAAACTAATTTAGAAAAGAAAAATTGATCACAGAGGACTAAAACAAGAGTAGTAATGTTGCAAAGGTGTTTTATGCTCCTCTGGGTACTGAGGTACAACTAACCATAATCCATTACTTCATGAAAATAGTGTTCACTCTCTCATAGTCACAATAAATAAAAATGATATTTGTACGTGTCTGACACATGAATGGGTCACTTGCTTGTTTAGTTTTAGGAGTTATTTCTTATTCTTGTCTTTTATTGATCAGACGGTGGAAATTAGAAATTTAGGTTCATTTGATTATCTTATGAGAAAATCTCAGAGCATTTATTTGGGGGCATTTGTAAGAAAAAAAGCAATAAATATTCAGCAAGATAGTGGCATTGTTTAGTGTTTCTCATCTGCCCGTACTAAATGTTCTTTGAAATTCTAATGTGTGAAAAGATTCCCAGCAAAATGATTTCCAGTTGAAAATCTACTTTGAACTGCGGTGCTTTGACTTAGCTAATTTTGAACATTCTTTGCATTTAAATTATTGTAGAAAATTGGTTGAAAATGTGCTCTTTAGGAAAGAATATAATGTTAATTTCCTTGCTAGAATGATATTAAATAAAGATTTTGTGTTCCTAATAATCTATTTTCAAAATGACAATATTTGAGTCTTAAGTGCTATGAGGGAAAGTAATGGAAAATTCTACTAACAACTAACTAAATAATAAAATGAATGTTTATTGCAAATAATAAGTCTAAAAGTAATGCTAACATCATCCATAGATACAGTACAATATCACATCACAAGACCAATCTTGGTATAATTGATAGGGCTTTTCTGATTTCATCATTCATGCCTAGTATTTTATCTGCACACGTGTGGGAATGGTTGTACACTTCCATTCAACACCATCACATGTCCCATCTTCAGTACTTACCACAATCCAGCCCAGTGCTATGATTCTGCCTCAGACAATTTCAAAGCTATATGTTCTCCACCCCTAATTCTTCACCTCTAGAAACCACTAATTTCTTCTCTGTCTCTATAAGTTTGTAATTATCATAATATATTATTAATATCATTATTCTGTAAGTCAACATAGTTTATTTGAACAAGAACTCTCAAATAATTACAATTAGAAATGTCATACGACCCAGTTATTCTCCTTGTAGGTTTCTTCTCCAAAGAGGCAAAGACATCATATTAAATGATATACACATACCAATGTTTGTAGCAGCATATTTCATAGTAGCTGAATCCAGGAAGTAGCCTTTATGCCCATCAGTAAATGAATAGATAAAGCCTAAATTCTATACATAGTGGAATAGTGCTCAGCCACAAAGAAAGAATAAATTTGAGAAATTTGAAGCAAAATGGATGCATCTGAAAATATAGTGGTGAGATTAAATCAGACACACAAGTTTATATACTTCATGGTATATCTCATTAGAACAATAACTGTGTAAAGTATAGATAAAAAGGAAAAATTTAGCTCTCTTGCTGCAGCTGTGAAAGAAACCGTGCTGTACCTCATGGAGCTTACAGTTAAGAAAAATAACCATGGAGAATACTGAAAACTCAGTGGATGCAAACTCCATTAAAAATCTAGAAACATGGGGGAACAACCCATTCGGGTCCCCCTCCTGTCCTCTCTTGGACAGAAGCTTTCTTTCCCTCAATAAATATATTCTTCTCATAAAAAAATCTAGAAACAAATATCATAGATGGGAACAAATCAATGGACTCTGATGGCATATTCTTGGATAGTAGACACAAAATGGATTATCATGAAATGGGTCTATGTATAATAATAAGAATTTTCATAAAAATACTGCAGTGACAGCTTGATCTGGTACAGATGTACATGCAGCAAACATCAGAGAAGCATTTATGAACTGGAAATATGAAGTGAGAAATAAAAAGGATCTTACCTGTGAAGATATTATGGAACTGTTGTTCCATAACAATGTTTCTAAAGAAGACCACAGCAAAAGGAGCAGCTTTATGTGTGTAATTCTAAGCCATGGTGAAGAAGGAATAATTTTTGGAACAAATGGACCTCTTGACCTGAACAGATTAACAAAGTTCTTCAGGGGCGATCTTTGTAGAAGTCTAGCTGGAAAACCCAAACTTTTCATTACTCAGGCTCGCTGAAGTATGGAACTGGACTGTGCATTGAGCCAGACAGTGGTTTTGAAGATGACATGGCGTGCCAGCACATACGAGTAGAGGCCGACTTTCTGTGTGCATATTCCACAGTGCCAGGTCACTGTTCCTGGAGACATTCAAAGGGTGGATCCCAGTTCATTCAGTCACTGGGTGCTGAGCTGAAATTATATGCATACAAGCTGGAGTTATGCACATTCTTACTCAGGTTAACCGGAAGGTAGATACAGACTTTGAGTCCTTTTCCCTTGATTCCACTTTTCATGCAAAGAAACAGATTCCATGTATTGTGTCCATGCTCACACACAACTGTATTCTTAGCAGCAAAATTTGTTGACTTCTTTTAAGTTTGTATGTCAAGTGGGGAAACAATAAAAATGGTACTCTATTTCTTTCTCTATTGGAATACTTCAGAACCACAATATTTCCCTAGCAAAAGAACCACGAGGAAGCCACCTCAAACCCAAAATCAGGTAGTTAAAATTGAATTTAATTAGGAATAAATAAATACGGATATTGGTATAATCATCATGAAAAGAAATTATTGTAATTTTACATTTTTCATAATTAGCAACATTTGTGATGTACACTATGAATTTTCAAATAATTATGAGGAAATTAAACTTTGCAGTAGTGAATTTTAATGAAACTTTCCTACACACTTAAGACCATGCACTCTAGTTTTCATAAGACTAAAAATGATGATGTGGACTCACATTTCTTAGATGTGGTGGATCCATGGGCATGGTCCAAGGTTTGAACCTTTATTTTAGAACTGATATAAGAAAAAGAAACAATTGAAGTTTTAAATCAGGATCTTTGTGATGTTTGTTCTGAGCATGTATTTCTTGTAAAAAATCAGTCTATTATTAACAAGGCAAGAATATATTCAAGAGAAAGTTTCAAAAAGATTGAATAGAAGGAAATAGGAAATAGAACTTTTGCAAATAGGAAGGGGTAAAGAGGAAAAAGAGTAGGGGGACAGGGGAAATAAAAGGATTTAAGATGCTTATATACATGTGCCAAATGTCTACAATGAATATTAGCATCATATGTTATAAATATGAACTGAAAGTAGTAATACAAACAATAATAATGAAAATAGGAAAAAGGGCTCTAGAGACAGGAGAAGGTGGGGGGGGAGAAGAATGAAGATCTATTACATACATATGTCTATTCCTTAAAATTAATATAAACTTCATGCACTACCAACATGTACAAATAAAATTAAATTAAAATTAAAATCAAAAAATCAAAGAAATAAAAATAAAATCTTCGAAATCATATGCAAGTATGTTAAATTATCCCTTGACATGCCCTGTGTAGTTCAGATATAAAATATGCCAGTTATAATACTATGAAACAGATTCTAAAAATCTGATCAATTGCTGGCAAGTTCATCAGAGTTTCTACAGTGTGGGTGAACACTGCTTCAGTACAGTGCTAGCTGCCATTCAAAAGAGGGATTTTTCTAGAAGGAAAAATCTAATAGTTTAACACTGGTGGACATAGCAAGGTGAGATTTTGATGAGGAAAATCCTATACACTATGCGAGCCATTTGTACCAATATGCATTCAATTTTCCCAACAGGAAAGCTGTTTACCCAGAAGAGCAAAATATTTATCCAGATAAATTGTTTTACAGCAATTTCCTGAAGTAAACAGTAAAGTCATACTTTGGATTACACTCTGACCTTGCTGGTAAAATTTTTGTAAGGGACACAGAAAATGGTATCACATTATTATGGGTAGTGAAAGTTCTCTGTCCTTTCTTGTTAGGTCTTTGTTGGACAAAAATCAGTATCGTGATCAATATAAATCTGGACCACTCTGAAAAAACATGGTCACATACCAAGTTTCTGCTAGTGATTAATTCAACCTCTATAATGGTTTATACTTTGAGGTATGGAATTATATGGGCACTATGGCTGCATAACACCACTTAAGACTTTGGAGGTCATATATTTAAATAATACAGTAGATGCTAAGAAAACATAAGAACTACAAGAGCTTTTAATTCTGTTCTAGGCCAGGTGCTGTGCCACAGCTTTTATTTAGACACACTTGCCAAGACGTCAACCACTCAGAGGTGAATCTTTCCAGAGGTGGCTGGATCCAGGGTTGAGACTATTGACTAAGGGTGTGTGGTAACTGGATGAGCCCCCTTGTTGGATTGTTGGATTAGCTTTCTGAGTATAGCTGAATAGCTTTACTGAAGAGATAAGTGGCCCTCTGGGTATTGGTGGCACCAATCAATAAAGGCATAAAGAAGGCTGGTTCATTGCTTGCTGCTTGCTACCTTCTGCCTGCCACACCATGAATTATTTTTCCTCGCTGATGCTCCTCTGTCATGTGTCACATGTGTCATGTGTCATGTGTCAGCTGCTTTGGAGCCAGCTGACTAGGGCTGAATACACTACAGTTTGTGAGTTAAAATAAGCCTCTACTCCTATAACTTTTGCACATTGGGGTTGTTATCTCAGCAAAGAAAAAGCAACTAAGACAAGCGGAGTACCTAACCTAAAGAGAAAGGATCATTTTAAAATTCAGGAAAAAAAAAATTTAATAAAATATTTAATACTAATCTCTATCTATCTATCTATCTCTCTCTTTTTTTCTCTCTCTATATATATACATTATATATATCACATGTATCACATATAAATTTGTATTTACGAGACTGGGCATGGTGGCGTAAGTGCTTGTAATCCCAGTGCTTCGAAGGCTGAAAACAGGAGGATCACTACCAGTCTGATCTATTTAGTGAGGCTCTGTAGACCCTGTACCAAACACATTTTTAAAAAATGAAATAGAATAGCAAATTTGCATATATGTTGGGTTGAATTATATACTTTCAGATTTGATTATGTTGAAATTCTAAACCACAAAAGAGATCATATTTGGAGATGAGCACTTTGAAGAGGCGAGGAAGTTAGCATGGGGCCATCAGGGTGCACCTTGTTTCAGCACACCTAATGTTCCTATAGAAGCTTGGAATGCATAGGCTGGGGAGAAAGCTCGGTACAGTAAGTGCTTGCCTGGCAAGTGCAAGGTCCTGAGTTCAATCCCCGGTACCGCCAAAAAAAGGAAAAAGAAGAAGCTTGAGACACAGATACATAGAGAGGGGAAATGAGAGTGCACAGAGATGACAGTCCCCTAGAGGTCAAGAAGCAATCCTCTGAAGAAAGTGACCCTACCAGCGCACAGGCGCTCAGGCTGCTAGCACCCAGAAGTGTGAGGAAGTGAACAGCATTTAAATCATCGAGTCTGTGGCATGTTGTTGTGGCAGCTAAGCAAACCAGTAAAATACATATTTATATTTTTTAACTAAGTATATTGCTCTAAAGATGGAACTTTCACAGCCCCCACCCCTTCATGTGACCTAACACTGTGGCATTGAGGGTTTCCTTTCTAATGCATGACCCTTGAGAAAACATTCAGGTTATGTCACTGTCTTTATGCAAAGTAACCACGGTTTGTTCTTCCAAACTCAAGGAAAAATTATGTAGTGTCAAAAAATATTTACTCACAAATACAGACCTACCAGATTAATAACTGTTGGTATGGATCATTTGAAGACATCACATATACTTTTACTCCACAGCCACTCTCCACAATAGCTTTCAAAAAATAAAGGTGCAAACAAAGATTAATGGCCAATGTTTTTATCTTTTCCTTCTAGAGATTGTATATTTATCCACAGATTAAAGTATTAACTCAGTAAGTAATTAACCTAAGACCTTCTAAAGTTACATTCTAGCATTTAAAATTAAGTGGACAGATAAAGTATAGATAGTTGGCTTAAACACTTTAAGAGTTATTTTATGAGTTCATTTAGTTCAATATTGTAAGATTATGCTCTTAAAATAATTTGTAGTCACACTGATTACTCAAATCATATAACTAATGCCAAAAATTTTGAAATACTAACTCACAAAAAATTAAACTCAAAGTCTGTATCAACTAAAATATTATGCTATTGTTTTTACATCATGACTAGATCAGGGCATGGTGGTACATGCCGGTGATCCCAGCACTCAGGAGGCTGAAGCACTATTGTTGTGAATTTGAGGCCAGCCTGGGCTACAAAATGAGTTTGAGGCCAACCTAGATGCCATAGAGAAATCCTATCTCAAAAAAACACACAAAAAAAATAAAAATCAGAGAGGAAAAATAAAAGTTTTC
>NW_004524748.1:1735570-1743428 GCF_000260255.1 Octodon degus
CATGTTTCCTAGCTCATCTCTTTTCCCTCTCTTGATTTGTTAGACCTTGAGATCCTGCCTTCCCTTTCCTTGTATTGTATCTTTCTATTTGTATTTCTTCTTTAGAGTTCTTATACTAGGGAGACTATACGATATTTACACATGTGTGTCTGGTTTATGATTTTCAAAGACATCTGAATTTTTAAAGAATTCTTTCAAATATTTATAGATGAGATGATATGTCTGAGTAAACTTCACATTATGTGGTAGTCAGTGGATAGGGCTGTAGTTGAAACAACATTGTAAGCATGCTGATCACTACTGAATCTCAGTAATGTGGACTTTATGGTTTTCATTTTATTAATGACACAAAGCACAGTAGATTTTGAGCTCCTTTCTTAAAATTAAAAGCTAAATATTGCTACTTTTCCCATGATTCTAATACTTTATCCTGTTTCGCTGACTAGTACTAAAAAGTTAATAGCTAATTGAGAAAGCAATTGCTTTTTCCTTTTAACTTTCAGAATATTTTACACGCAGCACTCTAAGATTCTTTATACATTCTGGTTTTCTGTATATGCAACATATATACATATTTTTTCAGTCTTTGTCATCTGACATCATTCCAAGATATGTAGAATAATAAATTTGTTTATTCCAGGGCCAGCAGAATAGCCCAGCAGATTAAAGAACCTGCAAACAGACTCAGGGGTCAGGGGTTCGATCCTCAGGCCTGCTGTGCCAGCCCCAACCCTGGGGTGTGCTGAGACAGCAATTGAGCTTGGGAGTGGTGGCCCGTGCCTGTAATCCCAGCTCTTTGGAGACTGTAAACAGGCAGATCACTATGAGTCCTACCTAGTAGTGAGACCCTGAAAACCCTGTATACCCTTCCCTAAAATACAAAAAACAAAATAAAAGAAAGCAAAATAAAATTAAATAAATAAATAAATTTGCTTATTCAAAAATGTGTTACTACCTTCAGTGGTCTCTTTTCTCTTGCAAATTGCTCCCTCATTAAAATACTACTTAAACTTTCTCCAAAATATATATATTACATCATCTCCAACCCCAAATCATAGACTCACTGAAAAAAAAAAATCTGTTTCCAATTTGGTTTTTAAAATGAGTTTCTACATGGACACAAACACAATTCATCTATCTTAAGTTTATAGTAAGGTGGTGGGAAATTATATAAAACTGCCAAACAAATCGGGATGCAGAACATTTGTAACACTGGAAGCAGACCCACATGATTACATTCCACTAGAAGTAATGTCTGGTTAGTGATCATAGGTAACGTTTCGCTTTTTAACCTTACAGAACTGGAGTCATACACATGGACTTCAGTCAACAGCATCTTTTGCTCAGGATTGTGTCAATGAAATTTATCCATGTTGTTACATTCACTTTTACCTCCTTCTTTTCTATTTCTATGGATGATTCTATTAAGTGATGTTCTACAACTTATTTCTTCCTTCCATTGATGTATCTGTTGACTGACCCAATCTTTACACTCTTCTAACATAAGCTGCTAATAATATTCATGCACATGTCTTCCGGTATTGAAATGTTTACATTTTAGATGGAAAACATCATTGCAACTCCTCGGATCTTCACAAGGGGGGCTTTTGGAAGGCAGGTGGACCATACTCATCAGTGGATAAATCCAGCAGTGAATTCCCAGTTGAATGTGCTGTTAGGAGGTAGTGTCTGATGAGGCAGGTTATGGGGGCCATGACCCGGGAGAGTTTGGCACAGCTCTTCCCTTCTCCCTCTGCTTCCTTAGTAGGCGTCCTCTGTCACTCACTGCCACCAACCTGTTTCTGCCTTATAACTGCCAGTCACTAAAAACACAAGCCAATAAACTGCTACTTGAATTTGCAGAAGTGTCAAGTATTTTTGTCCCAACAGTGTAAAAGGTACTAACACAATATATATTCATTTTTACTGGGGAAGTACCCAATAAATGAAATGGTGGGTCACAGGATTTACAGCTACAAAACTTTATTTTTCCAAAATAGTGTGTAAATTATCTAAACTGATTGTGGTGATATATCGTCACTATAGTGAAATCTAGGTTTGTGCTAAACTGCCACATGGCTCTCCCTGAACAACAGCCTACTAACTATCCTCCCCTTATGCTTTCGCTATTCCTCAAAATATGTGGACTTACTATCCAATGTAGACATAAATGAGCAGAAAATTGAAATATGAAGGTAATAAATAGAACATGGTAAATGTGAGCGACCTAATGTTACTTCCCAATTCATAGACCTCAGGATTGCAAAGAGACCTTTGTCGTTGGTGAGCAGGAAGGAGCAACTCGGGGGAACTGCTTTCAAAGCAGTAACAGCATCTAGATTATACAAGCTGTATTTAGAAATTTTTATTTTCTTCTAAATATGTGTTTTGAGCTTAAAAATTAAATTTTTGTATTTCTTGCATAACCAAATCCACGTTTTAAATACCATTTTATATTTTCTATAGTTTTCTTGCCTTTATATGCAAAATAATGCTTTTAATTTCATACTATGAACCAGTAGTTATTTAGAACATGAAGAGATAAAAGAAAAACATGTAAGGTTATAGGGAAATACATTGAATATATTCTTTAAAAGGAAATTTTTAACTTTTGTGTTTATCCTATATCAGGTTGGGCAAGTACTACAGTGAGAGATGCTCAATTTCAGCATAGATTATCAAGATTTTTATTTTCCTAAAGTAATTTTCCTGAAGTGACTTAAGAAATACTTACATGTGAATTGCAAATAAATATTTCATTCAATCAGCAACTGCCTTAGACTCAAACTACCTTCTTCTAAAGTAGTGATAACATACCTTTGAAAAACCAAATGCCACACTGTGACACAAACCTACTTATTTATTGTACTAAGGGTCAACACTGAAATTAAACCAGGATATTGAGGTTTTAGTTTAAAAAGAATAACTCTACCTTAACATACTTGCTCTTCAGGCCTAGGTGCTTGCCTGACCGGAAGTAAAGCTCCAGCCCGCATGGCAGCAGCAGTTCTGTGGGGAGACACCATGGGCCCTGAGCATACCTTCTCAAACCAAAGCGGGGACCTGGGACCACACCAGGGCCCCATGGAGGACACTGGGGATTGGAGCAGTGAAGAACCCAAGGAAGAACAGGAGGACCCAGGGACAGGCCCGGAGGGCTACTCTTATCAACCGCTGAACCAAGATCCTGAACCCAAACAGGTAGAGCTGGCACCCGCAGGAAACGGAGAAGATGTAGTTGCTGACATCCAGGATCAGATCCAGGCCCTGGGGCTTCACTTGCCAGACCCACCATTAGAGAGTGATGATGAAGATGAGGAGGGAGCCACAAGGCTGAGCAAGCACAGTTCCATCCCCATGGACCCAGAGCATGTAGAGCTGGTGAAAAAGACAATGGCTGGAGTCAGACTGCCTGCGCCAGGGGTTCCTGCCTGGGCTCAGGAGATATCGGATGCTCAGTGGGAAGATGTGGTACAGAAAGCCCCCCAAGTCCGGGAGGACTGTCCTGCCTGGAAGTGACTACACTGAAAGCTGTCTTACCTCCCTATATTCCAGATCAGAACCAGCACAGGACTGACTGAACACATCTTCATCTTCATCCTCCCTTCCTTTCACATCAGGGCAAATTAGACTTCTGCTCAGAGATCCACTTTATTCAATTCTGTACATATAGGGACATTGGCCCAAGCCCAACCCATCTTGGGTTGTACGTATCACTCTGGAGAATAAAGCACCCTATGTACACACACACACACACACACACACACACACACACAAAAAAAAAAAAACATATTTGCTCTTCAAAGAAAAACAGAATAATACAAGTGCTATAGATTTTCCACCATTTTCCTAAATGGAATACACCTATCTTTTTAGTTTTTACTGTGTCTTTAACCAGCACTCTTCAAACATTCCTGTATTCTGGCGTCAAAAGGGAAGCTATTGAAAGTACTTTCCAGTTCCCCTTCCATATCTTTCAAATCTTACCCTCCAAAAGTGGAAATTGTGACTCTATAATCTCTAAAGTTCTTCAACCATCAGCCTAACAGCCCACTGACACAGATCTTGTGTTGGTTTCCATTTGCAATTCAAACAAATTCCCACATGTTTAGTGTGTGAAATGCACAAAAACACAATGTCTTACAGTTTTGTTGATCAGAAGTCTGGTCTTGTGGTGGTGAGAAGGCCAGTTGTCTTTGGAGGCAATGTAAAGCCTGTGCTTTTTCAAGTTTTCAAAGGAAAACACAGTCCCTGTTTTTTTTCAGTCTTGTAAAGGTGCCAAATTTCCTTTACTTGACAAAAGCTCTCTAGACCAAGAACTGCCTTCTCTGATGTTTGGCCTTATTCTTATAAGGAAGCTTTTAACTGTATGGAAGCCACCTGGAAAACTTTTCCCATCTCTAAAGCCCTTATTAAATATCTACAAGATTGTTTAGGCACTGAAAGGAAGATAGTCATAGATTTGGGGGATTAAGTTGTGGATGCATAGTGGAATTGATTTTATTACTTGTTTTGATGATTGAAGAATATGTATAGGGCCAGCCAAATAACTCAGGGGATTAAAGAGCCTGCAAGCAGGTGCAGGGGCCAAGGTTTTGATCCCTGGACCTGCCGAGCCAGCCCTGCCATCGGGGTATGCTGAGACAGCAGTTGAGACTGGGCGTGGGGGCATGCCCCTGTAATCCCAGCTCTTGGGAGGCTGTAAACAGGTGGATCACTATGAGTCTGATCTAGTAGTGAGACCCTGAACACTCTAAAGACCCTCTCTAAAATACAAAAATAAATAAATAAATAAATAAATATTAAAAAATTAAATAACATGTAGAAAAATCACATAAAAATGTACACTAATTAGGGAAGGTAGATTTTCTAGAGAACCTCAGGCAATACTGAGATCCACAGCCATAAAGACCACTCAAAATAATCGAAGCTAGCAATTAAAGAATTACTTTCTTTTAGTAGGGAAATCAACAAAAGGAAAATAAAGAACACAAAAGGAGAAGAAAATAAAAAGGAGAAAAAAAAGAGACTCAAAAACTTAAAAAGGGGTGAGGAAATAGAAGATAAGAAGGAGGGCCAGCTAGATAGCTCAGTGGATTAAAAACCTGCTTAGACAAGTAAGGGACCAGGGTTCAATCCCTGGTACCACATACTGTGCTGGCCTCCCCCTAGGCATGCTGAGCCAGCCACCAAGACCAGGCATGATGGTGTATCCCTGTAATGTCAGCACTGGGGAGGCTGAAAACAGGATGATCACTATGAGTCCAAGCTGCATAGTGAGATCTTGTACAAAATACATAATGTTTTTTTTTAAAAAAAAAAAAAAAAAAAAGGAAATAGGAGAGAAAAAGAAAAGGAAATGAGAAAGGAAAAAGATGTAGATATAACAGAAAAAGTAATTGACATGGTAAAGTTATTGAAGAATAGCATATTTTAGCTATCAACAGTATTAAATACTGGAGAAAACAAGTGTTTTTACAAAAAAAATCCATTGACTTTATCACAAATATGTGGTTATTATTCCAACCAATATTAATTGTCAATGACTCTGATGCATAAATTGTGAAAATGCAAAAAAAAGATAAAATTTAATCTGTTAAGATAAATGCCAAAGAATACATAAATTTTAAAATTATAATTGTAATGTATTTAAATCTTAGAATCTTAATTACAAAGTAAGCAAAACTGTAATTGCAGGGCAAGTTAACTGAAAATAATTTGAGATAACTTCAATATTTAATAATGTGAATTTAATTGGTGAGTACAATTAAATGGCCAACAAGAGGGAATTAAATGGTGCAAACTAAGTGTTTTTCATACCTAAGAATCAAATTAAAATGTGGCCAACCCAGGACCACATGAATAATTGGTTTATAATAAATTATTGCTTTTATGTATAAATCACCCAGATCTCTCAAACCTATTGCCTTTTGTGGCATATTTTATTTTAAAATTAATTTAGGTCTTTCCGATAGCAATTATAATATTTAATACAAAATAATTAGAATATGAATACATATGAATGTATTTCCATGTACTACCACTGGTAAAACCTATATGTTTACACCTTCAAATCCTATTCTAAGTAAATTTTATTCATTTTTTTTTCTAACTGTTGTATTTTATCTAAGCTTTGCATCAAATGAAACATCTCTAAGATGCTCTACCCAATAGACTATGGTTAAAATTGTAAGTTAGTGTAACCAGTATTCTAGAAGGCAATGTTTTGGGTTTTCAGCTAACATTCTACTATTCAATAATAAAATTAGCTAAAGTATTTAATGTTAAAAGTAGTCATATGCATGTGCAATTGGCTTAAAATTAAAGAAATAGAAAATTAAGGGAAATCTTAAAATACTTAGTTATTATATTTTCAAAATAAGCCAACCTTCCAAAGTTCAAATCACCCATAGCTGAAACTCAATTTCAACAATTTTGTTCATTGATTTGTTGTTTCTTCAGGCAAATAACAAGTAAATAGTTTGGAGACTGAAACAGAAACAAAAGTGAACTTCAAAATGCCATTCTGTTGCAAAGATTGGAATAGATGATTTCCCAGAGAAGATAATATATAGCGAAATAAGTTATACTTTATTACTTTCAGATTTGTTCTCCTAACCTACAGGTCTTATCAATTAACCCTTAATAATTAAAAGCTGTGCCCCTGGGTGGAGAAAACTATTATTCTCTCAGGCTACTCATACTCCCCTTCCTAGCACAATTGCCCTATACTAAATATAGCTTTCTTTGCATATCAACTCAGCACCACTGGACACAAGTTTAGCTTTTGCCTCAAGAAAATATTAGATTAAGTAAAAGTATTATATAAAATTAATTCCAACTGCATGCATCCCCACAGGCAAATAAAGTAGAATAAAATAAAATTGTTTCTTAGAATAATTCTCCCCCCTTATTCCCTCACTGTCAGGGCAGTTTGGGTTACTTCTTCATAGGGGGTGATGTTGTATGCAGCTGACTTAGAGATATTATAGTCAGACAGATATAGGGCTGGGCCATGAAGGAGCCAGTAGAGAAGACAAGATACCTTGCAACTATGGGAGAGACAGGCACCTCTGCTGTGGTCCAGACCGCATGACAAATGATAAAACAGATGGAGTCCTATACCTCCCTTTCAATTGCAGACTGAAATTCTAAATAGGTATCAACCACCCTAAAAAAGCCAGGAAGAGTCACTAACCCATTCCCTATAAGGAGAGCCCCTGTTCTGCACTCATGTCTTCTTGCTGTCATTTGCTTCCCCATTTGATCCTGATTTACTCTATTTTACCTGAACAATTGCATTGACAATCTTATTGGTTGACCATAGTTTTGTCCCACCTCATGACCACCTATAGAGTTCCCATGTTTTCTACCTTAGCCCCACCTCACCTCATGGATTTGCTCTATAAGAATCTCTTGGGTCCCCTTCTGTTTCTCTCTTGGACAGAAAAGCTTTCCTCCAATCAATGAATATATTCTGCTGATAAAAAAAAGAATTATTCTTCTCCTACATATCCTATCTTATTGCAAGGGCAGACATAGTGTATTAGAAATTTGGTAGTAGGTTCAATAGCAGAAGAAATATACCTCCAAGTAAATGAATATTAAAACATCCAACTATTAAATGTTATTAATTTCTGCCCCCTATGAACTGCCAAGAAGAAGCTAAAGTCTAAAATTTACGTGCATTCAAAAAATCACTAAAAGGATTTTCTGCCGAGTTCCGGGAGCCCACAGACCCAGTCCTAGCCCAGGTCCGACCCAGTCCTAGCCCAGGTCCGCAGCAGGAAGGAGCTGAGCACAGCAGCCAGACCTAAGCCAGACGCAGCTGGATAACTCCAAACTCTGTAGAGCTCCA
>NW_004524748.1:1746773-1757480 GCF_000260255.1 Octodon degus
GGGCTGTATTTCTTGTATCCAGTTGAATTGTTCCCACAATAAAATCAAGGCTACCTAAGACGTGATATAATCATTACCATAAAGACATGGATGGCTCTTGTTTGCTTTGTACTTATAAATCTGTAATAGACATAACAGACCTGTTTCATTTGGTGAGCTCTTAATTCCATAGGTGAGATTAAAGGTCTTGGAGTATTTCCTACTGAAAGAGAAAAAAAAAAAAAATCACTAAAACCTCAGGAAAGGCCACAATTACCCTCAAGTCCTTGTTCTGCTCCCCACAACAATCTCCAGAAATTATTTCATGAATAGTATATACCATTCTACCACAGAGTCTTAAACAATTGCTAGAACCTGTACTATTGTTATAATATCAGCTCTATACCTGGAAAGTTTAGAAAACAAAAGAAATGTCCAATTAATCATGAATAGTGTCAGATTTTTTAATATTTCCATTTCCATTTTTTGATATTAACCACACTTACTGCAAAAATGCCTGCTATCTGGATAACAGTTTAGGCCCCAACTTATTATGACAGTAGAGGAGAAATTTTTTTTTTCTTACACCCTCACTGGATGCCAGCTAGCCTTGCAGAATGATGGACCTCACAATCAGTGAAGATTATAGAAGGTTAATTTTGCCAACTCATTTATCCGATATCTAAATTAGGACAGACAAGTGAAAGGGACTTAGCCTATCTTTTCTGACTCCTTCCCTATAAATTGACATTTGTACTGACCCATCTACATGTAAGATGTCCATGTCTACACTGGGGATACCCACAGTCTGCAGTCTCACATGAAGTTCCCTGTTTCTTCAACTGACCTTTTAAACCAACTGTGATTTTTTGTCTCAAAATTGCTGAGCATGTTTAACATAAAGGAAAGTTTCTTCCCAATGGCTTATTTTTTCCTCTGCTAGAAAGTTATCCTGTACAGTCTTGAATCAAAATTACAACTGATTCTTCTGAAATACAGCCCTGCATCTCCAGAGAGAGTCAGAACCATAACTGCACCTTTAAAATCATACTTGTAATTTTTAGAAGAATCTTGTAATGTTTCCTAAGCCATGAAATGCCAAGACTCAGTGATCCTCCTGTTATAGGCAGTTGAAATTAGAAATATTATAGTCAGTCAGACAGGGCTACACCTTCAAAAGAGATAGGACAGAAGACAAGATACCTTGAAAATGTAAGAGATGGATACTCCCCTTCTGGGCCAGACCTAAAGACCAAAGATCGAATAAATGTTTACTTCCCTGAAGATAAGCATCCAGGATTGACTATCACCTTGAGGAAGCCAGGGAGAGTCACTAATCCACCTGACACCCACTACCAGATAAACTCCGGTTCTATATTTATGCCCACTTGCTACATGACTTGCTTCCTCATTTGGTCCTGGATTTAATCTATTTTACCTGAGCCATTGAGCTTGTAATTCTATTGGTTGACCATAGTTTTGTCCCACTTCAGGCCCACCTGAAGGAGTTCCCATGTTCTTCACCTTAGACTCACCTCACCACATGGTTTTACTCTATAAAAATCCCTGGAAAACACAGCTTCCTGGGCAACCCACTTACATCCCCCTTTTGTTCTTCTCTAGGGAGGCTTTCTTTCCCCCAATAAATATGTCCTGCTCTTAACTTCCATTGATACTAATATTCTTTCTTTGGTTTTAGAGAACATGAAGTTGGCCCAGGTGTCTTTCAGGTTAGGCGTTTAATGTTTCTAAATTACTCCCACCTCCGTCCCTGAATAACAAGAACTATGAGCACATGACAGAAATTATCATTTTAACCGTTTTTCCTTTTTATACTTTGAGTAACTTTTAAGACTCCAACAGCAGCAGAAATGTTTCACTTTGACAATTCACTTTTCATCATTAATAAGATAGTCTCGTAAGTATTCTATTTTCCTGTTATTTTCCTGCTTTTTTCAGAAGCCTCAGTGGTTTTTCACATTTTAATTTTCTGAGATTGTCCTTTTGTTTATCTCCCAAGTGTATTTTTAAGTTTTATTTTCTTCTCTTTTTTGTCATTCTCTTTGACATTGAACCAAGATAATAAATTTTAGTTTAAGTTTTAATTGCTATCGTTATAAATGTCAAACTATATGTTAAGATAGCACCTGTTAATGTCTTGCCTGAGTTTTCTTGAGTTTGTTTTACATTCACTATGTCTTTCTGTAGAGTCCTCATCAAACGTCTTTGTCTGAGTTGATAAAATGCAAAAACAAATCTAAAAATGATTTGATATGTCAAGATTGTCTTCTCAAACTCTTTTAATTTTTTAAATTTTTTATGTATTTAGTACAGGGTCCATAGGATCTCACTACACAGATTGGAGTCATAGTGATCCTCCTGTTTTCAGCCTCCCAAATACTGGGATTACAGGCGTGCACCACCATGCCCAGTCGCAATCGCCATCTCAGTGGGCCCCAGGGGTGAGGCTGGCACAGCACACCGGGGATTGAACGTCAGCCGCTGCATCTGCCTAAGCAGGCACTTTGGTCTGCTTAATTATCTGCCTGGCCCTAAATCTATTTGATTTTTTAACCATTTAAATATGTCTGATTCATCAGTGGCTATTTAGCTTATTTATTTTTCTTATTGACCTCCTATCTGAAATTCATCAAAGTGTCTCTTACTACTTCCTTGGATTCAGCCTTTCTGGGGCTTCCATGACATGTCTTTTCTTTATAGGAAGTTTCCTCTGAACCAAATCAACCTAGTTATAAATCATAGATCACTAAGTTTATTAATACCATTAACAAAATAGTAAGGAAAGGGAGCCCTAGAGAGACCAGGGATTTCTACCTTACTTATTTATTTTAACTATGTGGTGTTGCACATTCCAGAGAAAGTGTTTTAAAATGAATAGGTAAACATATACAATTATCCCATCATATAGCTCCATTTCATCCTCAGTGACCTTGCCTACTTTTAAATATGTCTCTCTATGCTCTTTGATATTCCCCCAGTGTGCTTCTAATTTTCAGAGCTAAAAGTGTTGTGCAGGGCCAGGAGAGAGCTCAGTGGGCTAAAGTGCCTAGTTAGGCAAGCTTAGACAAGCATAATACTGCGGTTTGATCCCAGCATGCCGTGCTGCAGCAGCCCTGCCCACACTGGGAGCTGAGCCAGCCAGAGTCTGGGCATAGTGGTGCATACCTATGATCCCAGTGCTGGAGAGGCTGAAAACAGGAGGATCACGAGTCCAAGCTGCTTGTAGTGAGACCCTGCAACAGCCAAATACGTAAAATAATTAATTAATTTATTAATTAATTAAAATAAAGTGTTACCTGAGCTTCATTCATATAACATTTTTAAACGTCTTTGATCTTTCAAGTTCTTATACTCTTTTAGGACCAAAAATTTACTTACAGTAAGCATCCCAGTATCAGCTTTTCTTTCCCAATCTTGATATTAGACATATGACAATCTCATCCAAAATGTCCTATATACCAGAAAAATGAAAAAAATATTTCCATAGGAAAAAAAAAAAACTAGCCCTCCATTCTTATTAATGCATTAGTGAGTATTTTCCATTTCTGTGTAATTGAAAATTCTGACTAGATCTTAAAGTGAACATCCATTGCCAGAAATGAAAAAATCTGACAAAGCTGCAAACAATGTGTTAGAGAAGTGGAACTTGCCCTTGAAATCATTGGGCCAGATACATAAATACAGTAAGTTGCCTACAATGCTTCTCCTTTGTCTCTATTATGGAGACAAAAAGATAAAGTGATACAATAGTTTTTGTTATTGATTTGATATGACACTAGTGCCCAAAACTAAAATTACAAAGCTGAAGCCTCAGGCTTTGATGCCTGTGTCCTGTGTGACACATAGCTTGTATCTGAGACTCAATGTCACCAGTGAATGGTCTGTGAAAAAAAATTGAGGGTAAAGTTCTCCCCTTAAGGCACAGTGTATACAAAGCCTATATACTGATCACTTTGAGCAAACAATACTCTCTTGTAAGGCTAAATTTTCTTTTCTTGGGTCTCTAATCCCTGGCTCAGGTGTACCTATTTAGTTTACCTCCTTTAGTGAAGGGCAGCCACAGAGACATCAATAGAGTAATGCTATTTAAAGATATCCACCGTTTCCCTTCCCTTTAAAAACAGTTACCTTGAATCTTAACACTAAATACTAAGAAACACCAAACTAGTTTACATAGTATATTATATAGTAAATATCCAACAGACATTTCTTGAGCACATCCTAAATGTCCAAAGGTACAGCAGGCACTAGAACACAACTGATCCACAGAAACTACATGGCTTTCAGTCCAGTCAAGAGGCAGATTCTATACAACTAATAACACAGATACACAACTATCTGTATCTCATCATTTTAAAATACACTTTTTCACATTTTATTGTATTTTCCTGTTGTATGGTAGCATTATAACTAAGTTAGACAGAAATTAATATATAGTCAAGGAGGGACTGGGCCCTCAAGGAAGTCAGCACAGAAGAAGAAAGACATAAAAATTGTGGCTGGTAATTGGAACTACTAATTTGAAGATGACAATATGCAGCATAACAAACATTGTTGAATTCCTATAATTTTGTTTAGTGAAGTTCTGCATTGTTTCTAATGTTATTTTTAATAGTTTAATAGTTTTTATATTCTCTAAAAAAATAAAAATTGTGGTTAAAAATATATTATAGCTGAAGAAGGCCAGGGTTCAAGGTAAAGATGCAATGGACAGGCATAAATGCTCTCTAAGATATAAACAGTAACTTGGATTATACTGTAACTTGCACAACTTGTGCCAGAAAGTCCAAATGGGCATTAGTCACCCAGGTGTGTGTCCACACATCTGAAGCCATCTCTTCCCAAATATGCCTTTCTTCTTCCCATATGCCCTTGCTATAGGACTTGTCTCCTTATTGGATCAATATTAGTTAAGCAGCTGTATGTGCAATCCTATAGGCTGGTAATAATCTGATCTACCTTGTATACCCATGTCGTGACTTTGATATATAAATTACCCATGACAAAATGCCCCAGTGGCAAACTATTCAGAATGTCTCCTGGAAATCTTGGAGTTATTCTTCTTCCCTTTATTTCTAAAAAAAAACTTTTGATTTCTTCCTTTGGTTTTGACTTCATTCTTTGCAATGGGACCATGAATTTGGCACATTTGATATTTAATTGATATGAAGAACTGTTTCTCCTTTATTATTTCAGAGACTTCATGGAGATCATTGAAAAGAGGTAAGAGATGCTTTTGTTTTATGACACTCCTAAATATTTTGACTGAATTCTAAATTGAGACTCATTTAGCTAATCAAAAGTTGTCAGCCATTGCTTGCTCGATGCTTATGGCTTTTGTTGTTTGTCTGCACCATCTTAAAAGTTGAGAGCAAGGAAGATTGTGAGGACTTTATATTCAGATTTCTTTGATAAGACTTTTTATTTTGGCAGGTAAGACCTTGTATTCCTTTCTTGACTTGTTGAACAGTTATTAAATGGTTTGGTCTCTTATTACTGTCAGATTTTTGGTATTTTTTTAAACTTCTAATTTTTTTGTAACTTGAGTTCTCAGATATGTATAAGAGCTTGTGTGAGGCTATGGGACAGATTTTGGAAGCTCACATCAATTTTGGGTTTTTTTTTTCTTCCCAAATGAAGATCCCTGAACTCCTAGAAAATGAGTGCTTATCTACAAGGCCACACAAGTAGACATTTTTAAATAGATTATATAACTCTCCTTGGGTTGAAGAGACTTGGAATCCATGCTCATCCAAGAAGGCATATGTAAGAGTTTTGGCCACCCTGGTGCCTGGGCAGGGATTTCTCATATGACTAACAAGTGAGACCTTCATCCCAAGATAAAAGTTTAAGGAACCAAGCTCTGGGGTTACACCAGAAAAATCTATCTGAAAAAATGTGCAAATTAATGAACCTAAAAAATATATCTTAAAGGAGCATCTCCAATCTGTTCTTTTATAAATTCTGAGTCTAAGCTTATAAAGACTACACAAGTTTAACACATACAAAGTAGAGTAGTTAAATTTAAGAATATATCATGTATATTGCTATCTGCATAATATTATGAAATTAAGCCTACTGTTCCCACTGCAATATGGATGTAACTGATCTCCTGGGTATTGAACAACTGAAATTTAGAGACCAAACCTAGGAAAGATAACTGGGCTAAGACAATAGCCAATAATATTTTGCCTCTGGCCACCCAGTATTGACAAGGACTCAGGACATGAGGGGACATTTTAACAGGATGCTACCACTCTAGTGAGTCACATAACCTTCTGAGCAAGGAGATTACAAGTCCTCCTGATTCCAGAGGACAGAAGTCATCCAATGTACCATGGGCTAAAAAGGAGGATCACCAGAGAGAGAAATACCTCCCATACTGTTGCAGCTCACAATCATGGCACAGGGCAAAGAATGAGAGATTACAGAGTGCATGCCAGGTTAAATGCCAAGGGGTCCCAGAATGGCTGCCCGAACTTGGATCCCTCAGTGTTAGAGATATCGAGTAAAATAGCTCCTTCTGGGTCTTCCATGGCCTTTTATTGCTACAGCTGGGAAACAAAAATAAAGGACTAAAGAAGAACATCTGTTTAAAAATTTGCGTAGAGGTCCTGGGAAGGACAAGGAACAGACATAATGATCTGCTTCATGATTGACCTTAGGACCAACCTAAGTAATAAATCAGAGTATGGTGAGGTCAAGGACCAGAACATATATTCCTTAAGGCAATACAGGTTGATCCTGCATGGCCCTGTGGCCCTGTGGGCTATCTTTTAATCTTAACCTTGCATATCTGGCTTCAGGAAAGAGCAAAAAGAAAGTTACTCCAATAGGTATAGCTATCCAAATGTGAAGGCTGGGACCAGAGTACTATGTCCTAGGGTTGAGTCGGGAGAATATCACTGAGATCTAAAGTAATACTGTGAGCCTATGAGTCTTCATTGGAAGTTTATGTAGTTGGGCCTGATGTCAGCCATGGAAAACAGGAATTTCTCCATCCACATCTGTATGAATAGCACCATGGAGAAGGCTTGGGACCTCCTCCCAAAATTCAAAATGACTGAATGAATTTGTAGTGAAGCACCTGAAATAGATATCAGCCTCACAGCTGAGCCTACTACATTTCCAAGAAGCTTGATGTATGCCAAGCCAACCAGCAGCTGCTTTAATGGTATCTGGAAGATTTATTTATCAACATTGGTTTGAAATAAAATAGTTATTCATGGCTTGGGCAGTTTAGATGGGGAGAGTTGGGAGAGGGGACTCCAGTACTTGCTGCAGCTTCCAGGAACCTCTCTTCATGAGGTTCTTCTTCATTGTTTGCCTTTGCCTTTCTAATTCCTCAAGTCTAGTTTGCTAATTACTTGAATCTGAATACATAGATCAAAGCTCCATTACTAATTTTTAATAGAGTTTAGTGAGGCTTTCATCTTATCTTTTTGTTCCTTGTCCCTATTCAAGGATTTCAGATAATGTCTTGAGTGTTTATATGTCACTCAATTTAAGTAGAACTTAGGAAAGATAATACATACTTAAATGTTAACACACAAAAACACACATGTTAATTCCAATCATATACAAACATTATATTATCAAGCTTTAAGGACTTTATTCCTATCTGATAATGTTTAGAGATATAGTTTTTGTTTGTTGGTTTGTTTTTTTTTTTTTTTTTTTTTGTGGTGAATGGTTAAGACAACTGTCTTCCCATGTGTCTTAGGATGGGCTTGATCGCTTGGGAACACTCTTGCCTCATCTCCCAAGTGCTGGGATGGCAGACATGCACACCATAAGGCTATCTGCTAATGTTTAAAATGAGTTTGTTTACCCTGAAAATCTTTGTAAATGATCACTTTAAGGAAATCTCAAAAAGAAGAAAAAGAAAATACGAAACATATATATTTTAAAGCAGTTGCAAATGTTTTAATCAGTTATTAATGCACATGAAACAGACAGATGAGCAAACATATAAACATGTAGAGCAATTACTTTAGATCACACTTCACTCTTAGATGTACTGGACAAATTAAGCTGCAATAACCCTTTAATAGTTTTTAGAGTTGTAACTGTAAATAGACTAGTCAAAACGTTCCCTGTAGTTCCTCACATAACAGAGAATTCATGTAGTAGGAGTGAGGAGAGAAACATCCTTTTACACAGGAGTAGGCATAGCCTGATGGTTTATCTTACTGGAATGACCTTGTTCTATTTGCAACTGTTTCATAAGCATCTCTAGGAATTTTTTCTGTCCATTAACTTATCTCTGCTATAAAAACCAGTCAATTTCTCCCCTAGTGCAGCAATCTAGAAGGCAGATGAAAGTGAAAGAAGTTAAATTCTAGTTCTGCCTAAGGGCTGAAAGCCTGGTAAGCTTGAACTGGAACTTTTACATTGATTCTTTAAGAGTTTAAAGATTAAATCTAGGCCAACTTTTAAGAATATGACTCAGAGATAAGTGAAGGTCAGCTTCACTCTGGAAGTGTTGCAAGGAGGGGAAGTTTTATCATTTTGTAGACTTGGTTCTGAAATCCAGCAGCCACATGGAAGAGAATTTCCTTGGCACATGAGAACCAAATCCTGGCCATATCAAGGGCAGAAAGACAACCGAGACCAAAAGCTCTTCCAGAGAAATCTCTAGTCCTTTTAAAACATCTCTCCAAGGGGGGGGAAAAGAGCTAGAAGTGAGTCAATCTGCCTTGCCAAGCAGAAAATCAGAAAAAAAATATGAAGTACTGCATTTTAATTATTCAAGAGGCAGAGAAAGCAAATCAAAGGATAGATGGGAGGTGCTCCTTTAAGCTTTATAGTTTTGGGCTTATACATATGTGTGCTCAGCCTTTGTAAAAAAACATTGTTGCTGGGTGTCTATTTATTTGTTTCTTATACTGTACTTGCTTGACTGTTTTTGACTTTAGGGTTCTCTACTTGTTTTTTTCCCTTTTTAAAATAAGGGAAGTCCAACTGCATAAGGTTTTGAAATTATGTAATTTTGGAGTAACACTCTCCTACTCCCCATCTCTCTGGTACCGCAGTTGGCTTCAGGGGAAAGAGGGATTTCAGAGGGAGCTGAGGGCAGAACAGCAAGCTTTGTTAGGGGAATCTTTTTTTTTTTGTTTGAATGGATTGAATATTGAACTTACAAAAAACAGCAGGTAGCTAGGTATACAGTTAATGACCTAAGGACCCTCAATTTCCAGCCAGGATGTTCCCAGTCCTCCACCTCCAGGACATCTCCCATATAAGGACATGGAAGAAGCCACAGGCATTGGAATAACTAAGTACATTCAATCAGTAAGTTGAGGATCTAAAACATTGCGTCCAGATATTTTAAGAGACAATGTAAATGTTTCTTAAATTACCTTTCTTATTTGGATAAAGTTTAATCCACAGGATCTGAATGAAACTAAAAAAGGAAAAAGAAAAGAAAATGAACTGCCTCCACTCACTTAGCCACTAGACAGCTAAAATCCTCTGCACCATGAAACAATCTTGTGATCCTACTGAGATGTACCAGGCTCTTCCTGCGACTGTCTATGCCCCCTTACCAGGATGGGGAGCCAGATGCATCCTTGTTCTTTTTCTAGTCTTTGGAAGGCTGAACCTCTACACTGGATTGTAGCTTCCTAGTTTCTGACCTTGCAGTTTCTTGCCCCACTTGGTGAGTTTAGAAAAGTTCCCACACAGAGGCACCACTTCTTGCACTTCTCTACCATGGCGCAGGGCAAAGGAAGAAAGGTTATTCAGTGTCTGTGTTCAGTTTAATCTCCAGAAAGCCCAAAGGGGCTGCCTTAGCCAAAATATCTCAGTAGGAAGGAGTCTCAAGAAAAAACAACCCCCAGCTGAAGCTTCAGTGAATTTTTATTGATAGAAGCAGGAAGCAAGAATAAAGGCCAAAGAAAGATATCTGTGCAAGAACTCATGCTGGGGACAGGGGAAGGGTAGGGAGAAGACAGGGTGGTCTGCTACACCACTGACCTTAGGACCAATCTAAGCAATAAATAAGATTATCGGATTATTGGAGAACAAGGGATAGAGCATATATTTCTTAAGGCCACATGTTTGGATTCTTCATAACTTGTGGCACAATAGGCTGTCTTTTATACTTTATGCATTTCTGGAGGTTTTGGGCCTGTGGGCCCCAACATCCCTCATTTCTGCATATCCTTCTCCTATATACTTCTGGTCAATGCCCCTATACCATGATTTTATCAGTAGCCATGTGCTCAAGCACAATGATGATCCATCTGGCAAGTGGCACTGGTGGAGGACATCAGAGGCTCTGTACATGGTTCCCAATGTACCTGCTAAAGAACCTTAACTGACCTTCATATACAGCAAGAACTTAATTCTGACTAACATAGGTCTCACTTTAAATTGGTCTTCTATACTCAGCAGAAAAGTATAACAAAAGATGTATTTTTTAAAAAAGTAATATGGTACTAATGAAGACTAGGTATAGAACTGAGGGCTCCAGTTTCTACACTGATCCTTGATGGCAGTCCCAAGTAATGGATGGCAAGTATTACTGCTCAAGGAGGCTAGATAGCTTACAGCAAAAGCTCATCATGAATCTCTCAATCCCTTAGTTAAGATTGCCCTTCAAAACTTCAGTGCTCTCCATCTTCATCTGACTGAGACTGGCAGGACTTGTATACTAATAAAGGAAATCTATTTTCTCTAGACGAGTGATTCACACCCAGGGGA
>NW_004524748.1:1757580-1761072 GCF_000260255.1 Octodon degus
TGGCAGGGCTGGTGTGGCATGTGGTACCAGATATCAACCACGGTCCCTTGCACCTGCCTAAGCTTACCTACGTGGGCACTTTAGACCTCTGAGCTATCTCGCTATTCCTATTACCTATTCTTGAGTAATGTAAGTATATTAAATTCAATTTATAAAATCATATATTATTTTCCCAAATTTTAAAGACTGCAAATCATGACAGAAACAAAAATCTAATTTACCTTTGTGAAGAACCAAAGCCACTACTCACATTAAACAATTTTTACCTGTTGGTTTTTAATGACTATATTTTACTCTTATAACTTACAGAGGCTAGTAAACATGCTATTATAACGTAACTTGTTTCATTTTAATAGAAGTACATTAGAAAATTTGAACTTAAAAAAATTTAAGTGTTTAACATATCATTTTGAGTATTCTCCCTCCTCTTGATCATGTTCCCATTGCTCCAACCAAACAATAAAATAGAAGTATGGTTACCATATAATATTATAATTTATAAAATAAAAGTAATATTTTCTAATTAGATGGTTGGGAAACCTTCCTAGTCTACTAGAGTGATATTATATCATTTGGAACATCATGCAATTAGTGAGAAATGAATTATTGTTGAAATGAGAACATTGTCTAAATGAATAATCTTCACCTATACAATTTTGAGCCACTTTCCAATGTTGGCTAGAAAAGTGTAGTCATGAAAAAAAAAAACTTGCAATAAAATTTTTCCTGTGTAATTGTCTATGCAGAGCGAACCTAAGAGGAAAGAGAAGTTGGTTCATTGATGTTCAGCATAGGTGAACTTTAACTAAATTTCTCTAGGGAAAACAGAGTCATTTCCACTAAAAACATTGTTTTATCTCCACTCTCCAGTAAATTATAAAGCATACTGTGTAATTCTCTAGAACAGGGAAGAGACACACAGGCCGGATGAGAAGGCAGTGACGTTCTTGTTCTCAACTCTATCCTCTGGACGTGCTGTTTAACAGATGCTTGAGTTTAGGACTGGCCCTTTCTCAGCTTTCTTCATTTCATTCTGCTTCTAAGGAGGTCAAATTGAACCCATACTGGGGAATTTAGTAAGTGCAAAACTGCAGGCCTTGTTTGAATTTGAGCCACTCCAAAGTCACCTTAGTAGGATATAAGACATAAGCAATTTACATACAAGTTTAACATCTTCTTATGTCAGGATTAAAAATACAAATCAGAGCAGTTTCTCCAATTTCTCCTTCACAAATTCTTAGTTCATTTTTATCCTTCACAAATCACCTTGAACTGCTATAAATTCAAAATTAATTTTATGGGCTATTATTTTATAGTACCTATTTGTATGATTAAAAAAAGAATTGAAGTGGGCCAGGGTATAGGTCAGCATAGAGTATGTGCTCACCATGCACAATCTGCAGCACAGGAGAAAAGAGTTTATTTAATTAAAAGCTCATTTTATTCAGTATTATGCAGCTGAAACATCCATCAGTACCTCCCTTTGTATAGCTATAATTACTGTTTCATAGAATGCTGGGGTTTAAGGGCTCCCAGGTATACCACCGTAATCATCATCTTACTAGTAGTGTCAAACACTGTCCTACGTCTCTTGGTAGATTGAGAAACAAAAGGCCCAGCCTCACACAGTAAATAAAACGCTAAGGCAGTTGTTGCAGGCAGTGCACATTGAGACAGTATATCCTCACACTGTATGCCAGAGAGCCTCCAGGGAAAATGTCCCATCTTACTGATACAGACTAATCTCTAATAGACATTTTAGAGCAGAAATTTTTTGTAGCAGAAATTTCTAGTTTCAATGTCAAGTGCTGTGTATGTTTTTAATTTAACATACTACAAGCTAGTTAACATAATTTCAGGTTAGTTCATAAATAACTATGGTTATTAGACTATAATCATTCTTTTTAATTTTATATGGCTGGCAACAAAAACTTTAAATTAGAAATCTGCTATGAGATTTCAAATAATCCCTATGCTCTAAGTAAGTGTGAATTGCGTATTCAGCACACACATACACACATAACCAAGCACACAACACAACTCTTCCATCATTACATCTAACCCTCCAAGTAAGTTGTGTATGAATACGTGTATATAAATGTTTAACTATATAAATATACATTCATGTACATGAAAAAGTAGCATTAATACTTGCAAATTATCTAATGTATTATAAGTGTACAACATATCATCACAGAGTTTTTCCTCTTGCTATTAATGCCCAAATTATTTTGAACTCATTGTATATTCGGATATGTTAAAGATATTCAAATAGATTTGAACAATTTTGCCTTTTTCCTTCTAGACGAAGTTACTTGATTCACTGAACGTGATTGGCAGATGAGCTAAACCCATTTGGGCTATGTTTTCTAAAGAGAATTGCTAGTTCTGAAAATACAGCACTTATTCTTAAACACTGTGATTAACTTTAAGATCAGTAGACTATGAACTGGAGATCTAAAATTTTCTGTAAGCCTAAAGAATTAGCTGTAATAGATCGCAAGATTTTCAGTGGGTAAAATATACTTAGTAGTACTTCAAAATATTTTTAATTTCTCATATACTTTCTTAATAAGGCATTTTTCTATCAAAGCCACACATTAATGATTTCAAGATGAATAATGGACTTTAGATAAATTTCATATTACATACACTATACACATGAATAAAAATCTTTGGATAATTACTCAGTATGCCCAAGTTATTAATTGCAAAGAAAATATTTCATAGCTAGAAAAGTGTTTATTCTTCTAAGCACTCCCTTGATCTACTAGGAAAGACAGGAAAATCTATCTATATCTGTATTTGTTCTGTGTTTGTATATATATCTGCATCTATATCATATTCTATATCTGTATCTATATTATATACAGATATAGATCGAACTTGGGACCTTACACTTGCCAGGCAGACACTCATACCACTGAGCTATATCCCCAGCCCAGTTAGTGTGATCTCAAATAATTTGTTCCAAGTAATCTAGATTTAACTCTCTGGCTCCAGATTTCACAGATCTACCCAGTACATTCCAGGGTTTACCCAAGTAATTTACAGTCTTCCTCATCACAGTCACAGAGTCCTCGCCTTTTGATCTGTGCAGAAGATATAATCAAGCAAGTGACAGGCACATAAAATGAATCCTTTTTTGTTTCCACTGAAAAGACAATGATTGGGAAACACAGAGCCTGGGGCAGCGGCCCCATACACTTCAGGTCCTCCGGGGAGCCACACCAGGAGCGTCTCGGCCTAGAGTGGCATTTAATCTTCCGGTCAGTGATCTGGAAGGATTCTTTATGACCCACTAGCTTGTCTAAATTAAAGTCGGTGAAACCATAATCTTGACCCCTTTCTCCTAGCCCCAAACCAAGGCCCTTCAGTCTATTACTCTGAAACTAAGAAAAGGTTTTGTATTTTTCATAAAGTAAACAGTAGTTTCCTAAATTGCCATTCTGTAATTGATTTTCCTGTGAACTCACCCCGGCTCCTCTAAAC
>NW_004524748.1:1761172-1762530 GCF_000260255.1 Octodon degus
CTAAATCAAAGGCAGAGACACTACAAAGCAAGAAGCATTTCAGACATAGAATAAAATGGCAAAATACCCTTCCTTCAGGATGAGAGAACATTCGTGTTCGCATCCGCCTGCTTAGCTGCCACCCCCTGCACTCTGGTCCGTCCGGTGTTCCACTGCGCCTACACCAGGCATCACAGAGAGGGGAGAAAAGGGAGAGACGACTTCTTTCCCACATTCTTAGATTTAAAATGACCCACTAATCTACACTAAAGAGGCTTTGAGCCATATTAAAATACCAGAAATAAAAATAAATTCTACACTCTCTCTTTTCCAAAACGTGAATGTATTTAGCAAACTTTATAATAACACTTTTAATAATTTATCCACTTATAGGAAACAATACAAATGATTCTACTAAGTATTTTCAGATAGACTTATTAAAACATAGTAATATAGGGCCAGCCAAATAGCTCAAAGTATTAAAGAGCCTGCAAGCAGGTGCAGGAGACAGGGGTTCAATCCCCAGGCCTGCTGTGCAGGCCCTGCCCCCAGGGTGCACTGAAATGGCAATTAAGACTGGGCATGGTAGAGTGTGCCTGCAATCCCAGCACTTGGGAGGCTGTAAACAGGAGAATCACTACAAGTCCAATCTAGTAGTGAGACCCTGAACACCCTGTACATCCTTCTCTAAAATACAGAAAAAATAAAAATAAAAAAGTAAAACATAGTAACATGATTTTTTTTAACATTTGATATACCAAAAGACTGTCGGCTATGAAAATAGCTTATCTACAACAATTTTTAAATGAAAAAAAATCATTTAATGTCCAGACAGATTATACCATACTCAAGATGGCTTATAAAATGATAAATATAAACTATGCTAAAATGCCTTTTTTCAACTATCATGCAAAATTTCCTAGGTTTGAAAATCTGCTGTGGTTTTGAAGCTATGGAGAAAGACATAGGAAAATTTGTTGGTGGGAATGCTGGAACACTAATGGAGAGGATTTTGTCAATGTCTAGCAAAACTTCAAGGCATTTTCTTTTGACTTTTCCACCTCATATCTAGGAATTTGGCTAAACCATGCACTATATAAGCACAAGTATCTGCTATGCTCTTTACTGTAGTATTATCATGATAGCAGACTGTAAAATACTCAAAATCCTATCAATCACAGATGCACTGAGTAAAACAGAGCCATGATATGGGTCATCTCTATGCTGGTAAGCACAAAATCTAACTGGATAATTCTAGAGAACAAATGGCCTTGATTCATCAATGAAAACCTTTTAAGAAAAACATAAAATATGAGATGGAATTATTGATCAAAGAAACATATCAATGAGCTGGCCAGATAGCTCAGCAGTTTAAAGCA
>NW_004524748.1:1762968-1764499 GCF_000260255.1 Octodon degus
ACATCCCTCATTTCTGCATATCCTTCTCCTATATACTTCTGGTCAATGCCCCTATACCATGATTTTATCAGTAGCCATGTGCTCAAGCACAATGATGATCCATCTGGCAAGTGGCACTGGTGGAGGACATCAGAGGCTCTGTACATGGTTCCCAATGTACCTGCTAAAGAACCTTAACTGACCTTCATATACAGCAAGAACTTAATTCTGACTAACATAGGTCTCACTTTAAATTGGTCTTCTATACTCAGCAGAAAAGTATAACAAAAGATGTATTTTTTAAAAAAGTAATATGGTACTAATGAAGACTAGGTATAGAACTGAGGGCTCCAGTTTCTACACTGATCCTTGATGGCAGTCCCAAGTAATGGATGGCAAGTATTACTGCTCAAGGAGGCTAGATAGCTTACAGCAAAAGCTCATCATGAATCTCTCAATCCCTTAGTTAAGATTGCCCTTCAAAACTTCAGTGCTCTCCATCTTCATCTGACTGAGACTGGCAGGACTTGTATACTAATAAAGGAAATCTATTTTCTCTAGACGAGTGATTCACACCCAGGGGAAAAAATCTTAATGTAAGGGCTTGACAAATAGCTCAGCAGATGCAGGGACTGGGGATTCGATCCCAGGGCCTGCTGTGTTGGCCCCACTCCTGTGGCACACTGAGATGGCAATTCAGACTGGGCATGGTGGTACACGCCTGTAATCCCAGCACTTGGGAGGCTATAAATAGGTGGATCACTATGAGTCCAATCTAGTAATGAGGGCCTGAACATCTTGTAGAGCCTTCCCTAAAATACAAAAAAAAAAAAAAAAAAAACCTTAGCACAATTTCAAACTTATATAGATACCCTCATTGAGCAGAAAGGACTAGGACCCAGATGGTTACAAGGTTAGTGTCACTCCCTCAAATATAATGTCAGTGGGTTGGAGAAATAGCTCTACAATCTAAGCATTTGCCTGGCAAGCACATGGACCCAGGTTTAACCCTGGTACCACATGCCACAACCATCCCCAGGTGTGCTGAGCTGACCACCAAGACTGGATGTGGTGGTGCATGCCTATAATCTCTGCACTGGGTAGGCTGTAACAGGAGGGTCACTATGGATCTGAGCTATGTAGCAAGACCCTGTATCAAACACATAAATAAATAAATACAGTTTCAGGCCTGAGCTTCTTTTCTTGATCTGTCTTTTCATTCTAGTGTTCATGCTTTAGTTATGCATGCTTCAATCCTTTGGGAAAGTTTCTTTATTCTCTCTTAGAGGACAACTCCAAGTGCTGATGCAGATAGAATTAAGAAATATGCCACACTTTTTACTGGCATCCACTAGATCCATCTTCTAAAGGAAATTCACAACTGCTAAACCTCAACATCACATTTATTCAAAGGCCCTTCAGTTAGCTTTCTGGAGAAGACCCCTGACTACAGCCTCCCCTATACCAACCCTTCTCAGCTTGAAGCAGCTAGATTGAAAGTTCCTCAGTTCTCCCCTAACTGCAGGTAGGGACACCTCTTCAGAGAGAGAAG
>NW_004524748.1:1765244-1766732 GCF_000260255.1 Octodon degus
ATTGTAGTTTGATCCACAG
Source organism: Octodon degus (assembly GCF_000260255.1). Classification (NCBI taxonomy): domain Eukaryota; kingdom Metazoa; phylum Chordata; class Mammalia; order Rodentia; family Octodontidae; genus Octodon; species Octodon degus. The sequence goes on from NW_004524748.1 coordinate 1,765,264, forward strand.
TGTACCAACACTGTGACATTGCTGTATAAATTACTCTGACCAAAGTTCTCAATGGCCACTCATTCACCTTCTAAAGACTGAAAACCTATTATTCTCTCTTTATTTCCAATTAAATTCTCTTAACTTCTTCTGGTTCATCACTTCACCCCTCAATGTTGTGGGTCCACAAACTCAGTATATTTGAAATCTAACACATAAGGAATTTTATTTTTCCCATCATAATCTTACCAACATTGGTATTAAGCATCATTAAAAGCATGCAGCTGGCATCATATAGTGTTGGGGACCATGAGATATGAAATAATATTTTACTGTGTTGGGGACCAGGCTATGTAATGAGGTCCCATAGTCTTAAGGCCAGTGTGGCCCTGCCTTAGAAACAGAGAAGTATGGGGAAGTCCCATCTGCTCCTCTATCCAAAGAAAACCTGTAACTATAGCATGCCTAAGACAGGATAACATGCTGAGGACAATCCAAAGAATGTAGGCCTATTGCTATGCAGAAGGACTTGTTCTCCCTTAAATGTCCCCATTTATGGCAGTTGATGCTTCATGAAAAGTACATTACCCCCTTTCCCCCTGCTCCTGGCTTGCCAGTAAAAGTGGGTCAACTGCAGAGATTATTGTGCCTTCCTCTAGAGGTAGATTATTCCTGACCCTCTTTTGCCTTGAATGTTGTCTCTTGTCTTTCTTTAGTTTCCATTGTTCTCCCTACAGGGATCTGATCAACCACCAGCATTATAGTTGTCATTGTTGGAGCATGGCTTCCCACTGTTGACACACAGGTTAAATTATATGCATTGCTGGAAATACACCTGTGAATTCAGTGTCACTCGAATGCATCAGATAGATAACAATGCAGTAATACCTTGACTCATGTTGGCGAGTAATATGATTTGTCAACAGAAGCATTCAGCAAAGTTTTCTTCTGTTTGTTATCTCTATTACTGTTCCAGTGTTGTAAGCAGCGGGGTTAAATAGAAATATTATAGGCATTCAGGGATATTCCCTCAAAGAAACCATTATGGGAGGTGAGACACCTTGCAAGAGTGGGAGAGACAGACACCTCAAAACTGTGGACCAAATCTCAAGACAACACAAAAAGTGAAGGCATTCACATACCTCCCTAGGGCTGGGAATTAGGGACTGGTATTTTAAATAGCTAGTAATCACCTTGAAAAATCCAACAAGAGGCACTAACTCAACCTCCTACAGGAAAAGCCCCTGTTCTGTGTTCATATCCATTTGCTACATGACTTGCTTCACCATTCAATCCCAATTTAATCAGTTATACCTGAGCAATTACACTTGTACTTTTATTAGTTGGTCAGTTTTGCCCCACCACATGCCCACCTTGAGATTTCCCATGTTTTCTATCTTAGACCCACCTCACCTCATAAATTTGGGCTTTAAAAATCCCTAGAAAATATATGATCTTTTACAATCCACTCAAGGCCCCTACAGTCTCTC
>NW_004524748.1:1766937-1767901 GCF_000260255.1 Octodon degus
TTTATGATCAGATGTCAAATACAGCTGCAGCCACATGAGCATAAATTGGTCATGTTTGCCAGAACCATGGAATTAAGTTCATGAGTAATTTGTCCTGAAATTTTGTACCTTTTTACAGAAAGAAAATAGATAAACTAAATATTGCATGCAATATCAGTGAAGAGGTAGTCAATAACCAGGTCTTGATAATAGCTACAGGGTACAATGTTGACCTTTAATTGGAAGTGCAAAGATGAGTACATGACTGACTTTGTGAGAAACTATATAACAAGGAAACCAATTACAAGTTCATTGATTATGTTCAGTGGTGGAAGAGTAAAGCTTGGGTGAATTATTCAGATTTGGGTTACATTTGGAGGTACAATTTATAGAATTCAATGATAAATGGAATTTGGAGAGAAAGAAGGACAGAAGAGTAAAGGATGTTTTCAAATTTATGGACCGAGCTCAGATGAATAATAAGGCAGATATGATTTCCTGAGGGAAAGTTAAGACGAGTAATATTCCTCAGGTTGATATCAGCTCTAGGCTATCTTATCACAAGCTGTCCTTAAGGTCTTTATTTAAGCTGTCCTTGAAGTCTTTATTCACAACTATTACTAATACCTGTTTGTAGGAATGTCTAGGAATTTTTAGCTAACAGGTGCCTACTCCTCCAGCCAGTTTGTCACACCCTAATCTCCTGCCTCAATGCGAACCAGCAAACCTGCTAAAAAGGAATAGGTTACAACTTTGTCTGAGCTCCAGTACACTCTGAGACATACCGCAGTAAGGCAACCTACTTTGTGGTGAATTAGGAATTTTACTAGAAAGACTGACTGCAAAAATGAAAAAGACCCTATTGGCATGGAAGGTACAGAAATGATTGCAAGAGCAAGAAAGCTCTATGAGATTTGCAAGGTCCTCACAAGTTTGAGAGAAAAGGGCCTTTCTTGGTAAGATGGAATAGAATAAGCTAAAAGAT
>NW_004524748.1:1768131-1768927 GCF_000260255.1 Octodon degus
AGGATTTCTCAACTTTCAGTCTTCTGGATCATAGGGACCAGGTTAATTCAATCGTGTTATTTCTGACACGTTTGAAGAATATTATCTTTTGTAAGACTGTGCAATAACAAGTAAGTTATTAAAATTAGAATACAAAAATCCCCTTTAAAATTATTTTCTAGTTTTAAGAAAATGAAAATGTAGAGTAAGAATGCAAAAAATAACTTAATATACAAAGGGCCTCTTATGCTCTTTCCCATCTTGCAAGATGATGGGTAAAAAAAACTGAGAAGCCAGACACTAAACAGAAGAAACCCAAAGCCAAGAAGGCTGCTGCCAGTGGTACTGGTAAAAAGGGTGAGGTGAAGGCAAAAAAAGTCTAAGAAGGGGCAGCCCCACTGCAGCCGAAATCCTGTCCTGGTTAGAGGAATTGGTAGATACTACCAGTCTGCTATGTATTCCAGAAAGGCTTTGTAGAAGAGAAAGTACAAAGCTGCTACATCAAAGGTTGAGAAGAAAAAGGAGAAAGTTCTTGCTATGGTCACAAAACTGGTCAGTGGGGAGAAGAATGGAGGTACCCAGGTGGTTAAGCTTCAAAAAAATGCCTAGATAATACACTACTGAAAATGTGCCCCGAAAGCTCTTGAGCCACGGCAAGAAACCCTTCAGTCAGCATGTGCGGAAACTTCAAGCTAGCATCACTTCCGGCACCACCTTGATCATCCTCACGGGGCATCACAGAGGCAAGAGAGTGGGCTTCCTGAAGCAGCTGTCCAGTGGCTTGCTACTTGTGACTGGGCCTCTTAGCCTTAATCAT
>NW_004524748.1:1770322-1776260 GCF_000260255.1 Octodon degus
ATGATAATACTATTTTCTTCCCCTTGTCTAACTCTCAGTATTAGGCTTTTATTCTGCATGAACACAAACCATAAATAAGACTTTTTCTTGTTCTTTATTGTTGCAATTAACCATATAACCTCTGATGGAGATGCTCCTTTGATCTTAACTTTAGTCAGTTTCCTCTGGGTTCTCTGCTTAACTGAATCTGACCTTGGGTTTTCCTCTCTGTCCTTGTGGGATCCAGTTTTAACAAGAATCCTGCTAAGTCCTTTAGTAACTGACCACTTCAAACATCCACTTCCTTCCTTTGCCATCACATGATCCAACCACATTGCACAGCCAGGAATCTTGTATTCTTGATGTTTTCTTTTGTACTTTCCATCGCTTTCCCTCCTCCATCCTGTTCCTTGGTTATCAGCCCTCCTTTTAGAGTGTGAGTTAGATTTGATCTCACTGAAAGGCCTATTACAGTCACCTTGTATGGTACTCACTAGATGTCTTGACTATTTTTCTCTCATTGCTGGGTCAAACACCTGACACCCCAAAATAAGGAAGGAAGGGTTTATTTAGCTCACAGTCAGTGGAGGTTTCAGTCCATACTTGGCTAGCTCCAAGGCAGAAGGGAACATGGCAGAGAGCAACTGTTCACAGTGATGGAAAATAGCAAAAGATCAAGAGAAAAAACAGAGAAGCAGCACCGAGTAAGCCTCTCTCCCTTCCTTCTATCACATTCAGTCTATCCACCCCAGGGTGGGTGTAATCCTCATACCTATAATCCCAGCAGCACTCACACCAATAATCCCAGCAATGGATTGTGAATTAATCACAAATTCTAGAAGCCTGCTCCAATGACTGCATGAGGCTTTAGGGGGAAACCTAGACACAAACTATGACGCTGAAGGGTCTGTAATGACCTCCATGGCAAAGGTCAAGACAGGAGCTCCTCCACAGAAACAAAAGTGAGCCTTCCTTCTTCACACCCCTCTTCCATCCATGCAGGCCACAACCCTACTACCTGGCTCCCGCACACTCAGGCTGTGTCTTGTGTCTATGGTAAATCCATTCTGCCACTCCAAGAACTATGCTGACACAATTGGTTGGGCATTTCCTACTCAAGCTCACATAGCAGCTAACCCTGTACCTGCCATCTTAGCCTTTCCCTAAATACAGTCTACTTTACCAAAATGAGCAACTGGACTGATTGTCTTTCTCTTCTTTTACAACTCAACTGTACCAAAAACCTCAGAACCAATGCTGCTCCCTATCCAAGTTTTTATTCCTTGGAGCATGGAACATGATTAGTCCTCAGTGAATGGGATTCCAAACCATTCTACATTATCTTCTTTACAATACTCAAACAGGAGTCTCCTAGGTGTTATTATTTTTTTAACAGAGATTACAAATTAGAATTAAAATAGAAAAACTATAAGTGGTGCAGAATTTCACTTAAAGTAACATGAATTTCACAGTATTTAGTGGAATACATCGTGTTGTCTTCCAACCAGTTATTTATATTACCTGATATATGCTTGTAAAATTGGAAGAAGAAAGAAATGTATAAGAAATTAAAAAGAAAGTACAAACAATTGAAAAGAGGATAAAAAAACAACTTAAGTATTAGCTCTCCTTTCTATAGACCAGCAGAAATGCACAGTAGAGTTGTCCAAACCATCCTGCTTACATACATAGGTAAATCTCTTTCCCCCACTCCCTCTCCTGTCCTTCTCCTCAACTCAGGAACTCTTTCCCCTTGAATACGTTCATTCCATTATCCCAGTATCTACAGTACCCTTCAGACTCCTTTTTTTTTCCTTTCAGTTTCTCACACTAAGGAGAAAATATGATGTCTCACATGTTTGCACATGTGGGTCTGATTTATCTCACTTAAGAGTATTTTCTCTAGTTGCACCTATTTACTGACAGAAGACTCAAATTTGTCCTTTTTTATAGCTCAATAATACACCATTGTGTACAATATCACATCTTCTTTATCCATTCTTCAATTTAGTGGCATCTGGTTTGTTTCCAGGATTTAGGTATGACAAATTGCACTGCTATAAACATGGGTGCACATAACACCGTGGTATGAGGTTTTAGTTCTTCTGGAAAAATATCCAAGAGGGGAATAGCTGGATTGAATGGGATCTCCAGTTCTAGCTTTTTAAGGAATCTCCACACTGATTTCCATACTGGTTGTACCAGTCTGCACTCCCACCAACATACTTATTAAGAGAAAATCACAAGAGAGATAAAAATTATAGATACAAGAATTATAAATATATGCACACAACTACATAAGACAAATTTTAATAGACAAGAAAAATCAAATGAACAATAATAGGATAGTAATGTGGGACTTTAACAAGCCACTATTAAAGCCACTGTGATCTATCTCCCAAAGAGATAGATCAACTAGGCAAAAAATCAGCAAAGAATTAACAAAAGTAAACCAAACTTGTGAATAAATTGAGTTGGTAGATCTTTTCAGAGTGTTTCACCCAGCAGCAACAGGATACACATTCTTCTCAGCTGCACACAGGCCGTCCTCCTAAATAGACCATATATTAGCACACAGAGCACTCTTAAGGAAATGCAAAGCAATGGAAATTACACTATTTGACCATAGTAAAATAAAACTGAAAATTATTGACAAAGGAAACTACAAAAACACCATAGAAACACAGGGACCATTATGTTGGGGTTTATTTTAGCTCTTTCTTTCTTTCTTTTTTTTTAAATTTAGTACAGGGTTTCACTACATGGATCAGACTCATAGTGATTCTCCTGTTTTCAGCCTCACAAGTGCTAGGATTGCAAGTGTGCACCACCATGACAAGTCTCAATCGTGGTCTCAGTGTGCCCCGGGGGTGGGGCTGGCAGAGCACACCAGGGATCAAACCCCAGCCCCTGTGCTCTGCCTAGACAGGTGGTGTAATCTACTGAGCTATCTGGCGGGCCCTCTGGGGCCTATCGTTGACAGTTCAGGTAATTACTCATTTCACTGACTGGTATTTCAGAGCACTTTTCTTAACTTCTGTTGCGCAATATTCTTTGCAGCTAGGTAGCTTTTGCTTCTTCATTTTTTTTCTAATGTCCTAAATACGTCATCCTCCCCTGAATACTACATTTCTTGCACACGTACTCAACTTATTCTACTACTCCTATTTGCAATCAATCCATATCCACATGGTAACAATGCACTTCAAGATCATTTTTCACTACAAGCTCATGTTGGTATGAATACCCCCACACTACATAAATCTCTGAATTTCAGATAGATAAAGCGACTTTGGGTTGATTTCTTTCATGAATATGGATGAAAAGGAGGGGGTATTCTCAATAGGGAGGTTAGAGGAGCAAAGAAAGATCATAGGAGAACTGAATTTTATAAAACATAATGAATAAAGCACAACCGTATAAGCAGAAACAACTTTGATTTGTTGAGAACCAAATTATAGTATCTTCATTAAATGCATGTTCTTAATTTTGATTGAAAATGGTTCAGTGATAAGAATTTTGCATGAAAGGCAGGGAAGCTGTAGTGAGTATATTTGTCAACTAATGATTGTAAGAGCAGATGGAACCCAATGTAAGGCAGTTATTTTTGTACACTAAACCTATTCATAGACCCAACAGATCCCAACATTTTAGAGATGTACTATTTAATGAACCACTTTCATACAATTTAATTGTCTCAAACATTCACTTCATTTATATTTCTTGCCTAGATAATACTTACCAAGGTTTATTAAGTAGATACATTTCATGTAACATCTTATCATGAAAACAACTTCAGAGTCAAGAAACAATACACTCCTGAGTAAAATGGTCACATTTGTTAATTGCCTCATATTCTATTCTGGCAAAAGTTGCTATATAACATAAACTCACCAGTTGCATAAATAGAATACACCTTCAATTGTTTAGCAAAAGTTTCATTAGAGAGTTTTCCTCAATTTTTTCTCTGAGTCCCTTTTTTCAACAGTTATTCATTACAGACAACTCAATTAAAAGGGTTTATTGAATTAGTGAGCCAAACATAGTGACTCTTGGACCCATTTAGAAATTTACATAGTGATAAGAAAGGTAACAAAGAAAAGAATAAAATTCTGGAACTGGGGAGATAGCTCAGTGTATAAGCACCTGCCTGGTAAGTTCAAATTCCTGAGTTCAATCCCCAGTACCCAAATAAATAAATAAATAAATATTTTTTAAAATTCTCTAAGATGATGAAATGTCAAGTAGCATCCAAATTATTTTGCTTCTTACATATTCAAAGAAGAAACACAGCATCTTCCAAATGCAGATGTGCTAAATGACAGAGGATTCTCACGGCAGTTTTTCCTGATTGACTGTTATTCATGCTGTCCTGTGTGGTAGCTTAACAGGGACTACAGGCATTACTAGTAGGGGAGATATGTCTAAATGCAACCTAACAAAGGTACCAAAACCCTAAAATATTGTGACTTGCAAGGCTCTCCACAGTGTTACTGAGAAAACTACACTTGTGTTAAAAAGATCCACTAACAGAGAAAATCAAACCCAACAATTATTCTACTAGGAATGACAGACACAGGGCAGGGAGAGTGAGAATGTAAGTCATATCAAAAGACTGGCTCTAGTGAGTTTTAAAGTGGATAGGCAGGGCTGGCAAGATAGCTCAGCAGACTAAAATGCCTGCTGAGGCAGGCTTAGGTAAGTGCAGGGACCAACCCCGACATGACATGCGACACCAGCCCGCGAACAGGGCACACTGAGCCGACCACAGAGTGCAGGCATGGTGGCACAGCCCTGGAATCCCAGCGTTGGGGAGGCTGAAAATAGGGGCATCACTATGAGTCTGAGCTGGGTCGTGAGACCCTGTGCCAACCAAATGCATTAAAAAATAAATAAAATAAAATAGAATTAACAAAGTTGTATATTGGATTGAGCTTTTCTGATAGCTTTTTCTCTACAGTGAAACAATTTTTATTTCTCTTATTTTGCTGTAAGTTTTTAATGTAAATCAAATAAAGAAGGTGAGAAAAGACATTGCTCTGTGTGGTTAGCTTTAAAGAAAGTATATTTATTTTTCACTTAAGTGGAATATTCCCTAAAAGCTGCTCTGTTTGTTTTGTTTTTTTTAATCTTTAAATATACACCAAGTACAAATAGAAAAGTTTAAGTTTTAAGAGAGGAAAAAATTAAATGTGTTATTCTGTTCACTAGGAATTATCTGTCTCAATAATTCTAAGGTATTAAATTTAATGTAGTCATAATTTTGCAACATCACTTTAGAATATTTCCACTTTAGAATATTTAGAATATTTCCCCTCTTATTGGCAACCTCATATAACACTTTAATTTTTTCTACATTTAGGGTTATGTTCAATTTGTAAATAATTAGAGTTCACTGATGTTTAATATTATGTAGCAGGCATATTCAATTTTCAGCCAACTGTTCCATTGCCCTATTTATCTAAAAATATTAAAAAATGAAGGAAATATGTTAATTTTATGCATTAACTATTTTATTATATTTTTATGTGAAACTCAAAGCACATCCTCTTACTAAAAGAATTTTTTTTTCGCCAGCTAGCCCACCAGACGGAGTTGGTGCAGCATGTGATTCTGGGGAGGGAACCACAGTCCCTGCGCTTTGCTTAAGCTTGTCCAAGCAGACGCTTTAGACCACTGAGCTATCTTGCTGGTCCGATAAAAGAAATAAAAGTGTAAAGAGGATGATGAAAGAATGTGCTACAGTCTAAATGTACCTGGAGGGATATTTCCTACAGCATTTTACTTTGAGAATAATATAATGACAAAATACTACATATAGCTCTTACCTGAAAGCCCAACATGTGAAGTCTCACCAGCATAAAAATTCAAAATTTTCTTTGGAATTTAACTTGATATGCTTCACAGTGTAAAAATGACTTGTTTGATTTAACTGAGTTTGACAGTATACAAAAAAATT
>NW_004524748.1:1776990-1780037 GCF_000260255.1 Octodon degus
ATTGTTGCCTGCACACAGAGAACACTTCATAAAATTAGATGACAATTTCTTTTACATTGCAGTTGTTTTCTATTGCTTCCTGACAAATCACTGCAATATTTTCTCCCTTTCAGTGTGTCTTAGTTGCTTTCTCCTTGCTGGGACAAAACATCCAACATGCACAAGTTAGAGGATAAGATGTCCATTTTGGCTTGCAGTTCGTAGGTTTGATTCCATAGTCTTCTGGCTCCTAGGCAAGGTGACATGGCAGAGCAAGTTTACTCATGGGAGAGCAGGCAGGCAACAGTAAGGGATCAAAGGAGGAAGGAAATTCATCCTTCTAGGCCAGACCCCCAGTGACATGCCTTTGCCCACCAGGCTTCACTGCCCAGCACCACACTCAACTAGAATCTAATCCAGTGATGTGCATCACACACCCTTGCTCCTCATCTGTGAGCCTGTGAGGCTTGGGCAGGACAACTAGAGACAAGTAATGATGACAGTCTGGTTTTACTTGTCCATGATCAGATTTTGTCTAAAAATATTAAATGGAAAACTTTAGAAATAAATTCACAAGCTTTAAACTGCATCATGCTGAGTCATGCTATGAAATTTCATGCTGTCTTATTCTGTCTCCCCAGGGGCATAAATCTTCCATTCCTTAGCTTCTCCATATTGCACATGCCATCCCCCACTTACTTGCATAGATATTTATCTCAGATATTAGATTGATTAGTATAGCATCACTTTGTTCATATATAAGTACAATTCACAAAGATATTTTGAGAGAGAGACATAAAGACAAAGACAGAGACCATATTCATGTACTTTTATTATGGTGTACATTGCTCAGCTTTACCACTGTTGGGACAGAATACCCAAAACCCTTAAAGTAAGGGACAAAATGGCTCTTTTGTCTCATGGTTTCATAGATTTCAATCCATCGTTGACTAGTTCCGAGGCAAAACCATCATCAATGAAGGACATAGAGGAAGCAAGCTGTTTGTTTTGTGACAGGCAGTAAGCAGATGCAGAAGATAAACACCCTCCAGAGGTATGCCCCCATGACCAGCTCCACCCACTGGTCCTACCTTCTAAGAGCACATTCAGGCACAAACATCAATAGTTTAATTCACTAGTAAGTATAGCATCTCAGCCATCCAGTGACTTCCTCAAGTTATCTTAATCTGGTCAAATTACCCATTAATATTAACTGACATTTGGCATGTTGTTCTAGTTGTTTTATTCAATTATTAGTTATTATTGATCTTTTACTTATTATCTTTTACTAGTTATTATTGATCTTCTAGTTTGTTATTGATCTTTATCACGGACATAGATGTGTAGAAATATGAGTATAATAAAAGATTTATATGTGTTAGGGTTTATATCTAGCTGTGCTTTCATAGCTTTATGGACTCAAAGTGAGTGCTGCTGGGAAGGGATTGGATCCTGAGTGTGTGACACTCATAACTGAATTAATCCCCTGAGGGGTTTGGATCTGGGTGTGACTTCGGGAATCAAAGCCTGGTGTGAAGAGGTGGGTCAACATAGAGTCAGCCTATAATTGTACACCCTTCCTACCCCTTGATCCTGCTCTGCTTCCTGCCTACCAAGCCATGAACAATATCTGCTCTGTGATTCCCCTCTGCCATGCCACCCTGCCTTGGAGCCATCTATACATGGACTGAAACCTACATAAACCCCCAGCCAAAATAAACCCTCCATTCTTTAAGTAGTGAGTGTTGGATATTGTGTCTCAATCATAAGAGAGTGACTAAGATTGTGTGTGTGTGTGTGTGTGTGTGTGTGTGTGAGAGAGAGAGAGAGAGAGAGAGAGAGAGAGAGAGAGAGAGAGAGAATGATCTGGTGCTGTCTCTGGTTTCTGGTGTCCAAGGATAAGAAGGAGGTACCACAACAATATAGCAACCTTAAACAATAACCTTTGATTACCTTGCAATTTATGGAGATCAGGAATCTGAACAGAGTTCATCTGGCTCTTTTATACAGTATCTCACATAGCTGCAAAGCTTTGGCTTGGCTGTTTTCCATCACAAAGCCCACAGGAGAGATCTTAGTCTCAAGGAAAGTACTTCTTCACTATGATGTCAGACCATTCAAGATAATCTCTTTTTATTAAAGCAAAATAGATATTTAAATTTCAATTCCATCTCCAAAAGTTCCTAAACATTGCCATATTTTATTTAGCAAATCATAGGTCATAGCTACGATTCAAGGGACCTACAAAATCAGGGGTAGTAACCATTTGGCCCATTACAATATCTATCTGCTACAGAAATGAGCCCACTTATCAAAAGTAGTGGTAGGTCAGCCAAGGTGACACACACCTGTAATCTCAACAATCTGTGACTCTGAGGAAGGAGAGTTGCACATTCTAGCCATGCACGGTCGACTTAGTGACATAGCAAGACCTTGTCTCAAAACAAAAGCTAAAAATAGCTGAGCATGCTCAGTACAGAGGACTTTGGTTCAATTCTCAGTACTGAGAGAAAAGCTTGAGTTCCATAATAAGACAAACACAGCAGTTCTGTCTCAGTAAGCATGACTTTGAACAAGTCATTTAATGTTTTTATTCCCCCACTCTTTCATTTATAAAAATTACAACAACATTATTTCTGTATCACCATCAGTAGAAACAAAATTATGAACAGGAATTTGCAAATTATAAACAAAGACATTTTTGTAGTCTAGTCATTATGTAAGGAATCAGAGATGGATGAGTCTTATCATGTGTTAATTCATTGAATGAGCCAGACCTAAAATGGAGTAGAAATATATGTCACTGCTACACTGTGACCTTGTGCACTTAAGTTTTAGTTGAAAAGTTAAAGATTACAAGTTGTATAAGTGAAGGAAAGATGACCTATCCATTGGGGACTTAGCATTGGTTAAATTGAAAGATTATTATATAGAAAGAGATACAGACAGACATGAAGGTTTAGATGAAGAAAGAGATGATGATAAAGAAACCTGTTACTGTGGCAAATGCCCAAGAATATCAATTTGTTACTATTATTATTATTATTATTATTATTATTATTATTATT
>NW_004524748.1:1780776-1789712 GCF_000260255.1 Octodon degus
TTTTGATTTGTTCTAATGGTGTTTGTAAATAGGATATCATGTCCGCATCTTGTACAGCAAATAACCACTAGGAAGACAGTATGCAATGTGTTAATTATTGAAACTGTCCTGCCAATTTGATTTGAAACTGTCTCATTGCTATTTGTCTCTCAATAAAATTATGGAACAATAAATAAATAAAATACCATATCAATTTTCACACATATTAAGCACCAGAAAATTTAAGTAAAAAAGACATTAAAACATACTACTCTCCACATGAGCAAATTATTTAACTGCTGTTCTAGTAATGCCTTTGGAGTTTTATAAACAGTAGCTGAAGTAATATTTGGAAGACATTTTGTATTTGGTTAAATTAAACTAATATTACCTGGTATCATCATAATTATCACTTTTTAGTTGTTTTAAAGGCATAGTCATTTGGAACAGAGATTCCATTGTATGTTCTGACCATAGATAATTGTCTTTCCACTATGCCATTAAGGAAGCTGCCGACTTTTCTTGAAATTAAAGGAATGATAGAGAAGAGTGCTTTTTCCAGAGTGGGAACTGCTAAGGAAACTCACAAAGTCCTAAACTGTTGAATCACACCCTTTCAAACACAGAAGGAGATTTTGGAGTTTAAAGAAACAGGTGGAACTGCCCAGAATATATAGCCTAGAAAAGCTATTTTGCTCAAAACCTAGCACATATCTTTGCAAAGAGCCTAGGTTGCTCTTTGTTTCAAGAACTGTTATAGAAAAAAATCAAAGACTCGAATTTTAGAGGATTACATCTGGTCTGGTTCCCAGTAGTCTATCTTCTCTGTGTAACTGTATTTCTAGCATGTTAATAATGTTGTGTTTACTCAAGCAATCTTTCCCTCTCTCCACTTCTCTTTCTTTTCCTTCTGTTTTACTTTTCTTTTTGTAGCCGAGGCTGGTCTCAAACTCACATTGATCCTCTTGCCTCAGCCTACCGGATGCTGGCATTACAAGTGTGCACCACCATGCCTAGCCTCTTCTTCTTCATTTTAAAGCAGGGGATGTATTTCTACACGAAGAACTCTAGTGAGGAATGTGGCACATGTCTTCATTCCCAATTCTCTGGAAGGTAGCAGGGCTGCAAGGTCCAGCTGTGCTGTATCAAAATAAAAAATAAAAACGGACTGAGGATGTAGGTCAGGGAGAATGTAGCTGATTATTCAAGGTTGAACTTTTTTAAACTGGAAGTTCTTTATGACACATTATTCAATCTCACTATACTAAGTCAAATTACTGCCTTAGTTATTTTCTTGTTGCTAAAACAAAATATCCAACACCCAGAGCTGAAGGTGAAAGGTTTATTTTGGTTCATAGTTCATAGAGATTACAGTCCAGATTGGCTGGCTTCCAGGCAGGGTATCATGGCAGAGAGGTACCACAGTAGAAAAATAGTCCATGGTGGGGCAGGAAGAAGGCAGAAGCAGCAAGCTGCAAAGCTCCCTTCCTAAAATAAATAAATAAATTAATTAATTAATTAATTTTTTAAAAAAAGAAAAAAGGGGCTGGGGAGATGGCTCAGTGGAATAAGCACTTCACTGACAAGCTCAAAGGCCTGAGTTCAACCCCTGGTTCCGCAAAAACAAAAAAATAACCTCCCTTTCTTCTTTTGCTCTTATATTCCAACCAGGCTATATTCCTATTGATGGTACCACCCACATCCAGAGTGGCACTTCTCATCATCCACACCCAGAACTATGCTAATTAGTGGACTAATTTATTACCACCCAGCATTATTCCCAGGATCACAATTCTATATCCAGCCAGCTTTGAAAATCCTCTCTTATGACAGCTTGAAGCACTAGAGGAACATCAAGATACAAACTACAAAAATACAAAACCAATACATAGCCATCCCATTTTACTTACTTCATAAGTTATTTCCATGCAAATGTATTGTATTTCTTTGTCTATTTTCTAATTTATAAATTTATTTTTATCATCCTCCCTAGAATGTAAGATCAATTAGAATAAATATCTTGCCTTGTTTGCCACAAGTATTGGTAAAATCTAGAGCAGCTGTTCACATATAATAGAAGATCAATAAATATAGTCTATTTTAAGAGCCAGTATGTTCAAAGAAGAAGTTATCATTAACTTTGGACTCATTTATTTCTTATTGAAGTACAGATTTGGTAAATATTTGGCAGTAATTTTGATGATATTTAATGTTTTATTTTGGAAGTTTATCTTTGCAAATAAACATCAGCCCAAGAGTACTGAGATGTAGACATATGGAAGTAGATGAAGATAAACAGCTGTGGTTATTTGTATTTAAGTTACTATTTCTACATAATTAAAAGGATAGTAAGTTTATTATTATCTAAAGATTGTTACCCAAAATTTCAATTCTTTCCAACAGTTGTAAATCCCTCATAAATCTTGAGATTGTAGTTTTGTAAGGAAACTTAGAATCTTCCAACTTGAGTCCTTATTTTCTAAAGCAAGGAGACTTACTAGCTCAGAGCAACTTAGCAACATGCCCAATTTGCTCAGATATTAACTCTTAAGAAAAGACTAGAAGTCAAGAAGTCAAGTCCTGACTCCTATCCAATCCTATCTCCATTAGTTCTTTTGTCTTTTTGGCAATATTATTTTTCTGACTTCAGTCCAGCTCAACTTACTCTTCTATATTTCTCTTTTGCTTTTTGACAGTTTGTGTGTATTTCTTTTCCTGGCTCTTATTCATGTTGCATCTCTTATGGTAAGCTTGATGTTTTATAGCTGGCTTCAAATATTTAAGGCAGAAGCACTCAGTCATGCTTTTGAGTTTTTCAATAAAAGAAAAGAGAACAGCTGAGGGATGTACATGTTCTATTAAAAGTGGGCAGCAGGCCTAACAAGTTTTAACTTCTTTTGATGGCTTATATTAAGAAGTCTTGTCAGAATCAAGGGAACTGAAATGCTGATTGATTAGTGATGTCTGCCGCATGGGAGTTTGTGCTGTAGACCAAAGGTCTTGTGCTGATGCTCTTTCTGTGCAACTGAAGTCTGTCCAAATGTGATCATTCTGCCACTCTTCTGCCACCACCATCACACAAATTGGAGGAAGAATTTGCTAAAAGCTTCTCAGTGTTCAAAATGTTCAGTAAAGAAAAAAGCTACGGCAAGGGAATGATGTTTCCAGAATAATGTTCTGTTTGCTTAGTTCCAATTTTAGATATCATCCTGTAGTACAGTTTTACTTTACCAGCTTATCATTTTCTACAACTCAGTGTTTACAATGTAAGGAATATTGAGATTTGGTAGATATGGTTTTGTGGGGTTATCTTATTATCTTGTTTCTAGAAAATATCTAATAATGTGCAAAGTGGCACACTATATAATATTTTCCACATTTTCCCTTGTGTAAAGTTTTAGTATTTTATTTCCTTTTCAAAAAATATGACACTGATGGGATGGCCAGATAGCACAGAGGAATAAAGCACCTGCTTAGGCAGGTGCAGGGACTGGGGTTTGATCCCCGGCATGCTGTGCCGGCCCCATACCCGTGGCTCACTGAGATGGCTAATGAGACTGGGGTTGGTGGCACGCACTTGTAATCCTAGCACTTAGGAGGCTGAAAACAGGAAGATCACTACAAGTCAAATCTACTTGTAGTGAGACCCTGTAGACCCTGCACTAAATATATTTTTAAAAAAATAACACTGAAAGGAAACCACACTGTACATAGTACTCAAGATATGGTTTGTGTACTTCAATATCAACAGTTATTTTCTAAATTGTTTACATGTGTTTCTGCTTAATTAGTTCTTGTTTTCTTTATTTGCAGTTCCCATGTTAAGTTTATAGAACAGCAAACATCAAAGAAAGAAATCATTGCCTAAACATGCCACTTAACCAAATATTTGAAGTAGTGGTGCTTGTAATAACTCCCCAAATTATTTTTGTCTTTGGAAATAATTTTGTGCTCAATCTTGATCCACCTAACTCTTTCAAAGTAATCTTTTACAGGAAAGGCAATGCAGATTAAGGTAGGCATGTACCTCCTCTAGCACTTTTAGTATTTTTACAAGCATACTTCCTTCAGGGGCAAATCTTATCTGCCAATCATAATTGAGCTCTTTAGTTTAAACTCTACAATTGTAACTAGAGAATGCATTTACCTGTTGTGTTGGCACTTGGGGGAACTGAAACTTTTACATACAATGTTTAGCAATATAACTTGCTTAACTGGTTTTACAAACCAAGGTAAAAACTTTTCATTCTAAATAGAAATTCCACAATGAGCAGGTTTCTTAAAATGATCACTTCATAAGAATGACAAAAAGAATTCACTAGAACTATAAATCAATCACAGTCTTGGTGTGTATGTGCATGTTTGTGTGTACATGTGTGCACTTAAAACAATTCTCAAATTGCTTTCATTTTCTCAGTAAGTGAACATGATCTGCATCTGGTGTTAAATCATTCTCTATTCTGATCTAATACGGATTTTTGTATGAAAGTTTCAGTTATCACTTCAAGGTACCAACAGGTTATATAGTTTGTCACCCATTCTTTGTACTACGATCAAGATTTACTTTTTTAAGGGCTTTATGAATTTCCAAAAATCTTCCAAATTATTTAAAAGGAAAAAAATCAAACTTCAAATTCTTTAAAAATTGATTTGGTAGTGACTGACTGAGACCTGAGGGAGTGTAATATTCCTCCAGTACCTTTCTGCATATCCCCAAGAAGTGGACAGGGATGGAGTTGAAAGATGGAAATGAAGCTGTCCTTGGCCACATTAGAAAGGTAGTCAAGGAAAATCTGCCTGATCTTTTGGTATGAATGGCAAGAATCTATGCATGTTGGTGGGTTTTCTTCACATAAGGAATGGAAGAGTTGGGGAGAGGTTCCGGCTATCCTGTGCCAGCAGGACCTGCCGGTCCAAGCCCAGATGCAGCGTGGGTGAGACCCTCTTCCACCCACTTGGGGCCCCCCACCCACCACTCCGCAGAACCCACAACCACACCCCACCTACCAAGTAAGAATTTCTGCAGCAATCTCTGGACCCCCAGATCCAGGTCTAGCCCAAGCCTGGTGAGTGTGTGGGAGAGCTTCCAGCTACCCTGTGCCAGCAGGACCTGCCAGTCCCAATCCAAGCACAGCATGGGTGAAACCCTCTTGCACCTCCTTGATACCCTACCACCACCACTCCAAATAACCTCACCCCACCCTGCCTGCCCAGTGAGAATTTCTGCTGCATTCTGGGGATCCACAGATCCAGTCCTAGCCCAAGCCCAGTGAGTGTGTGGGAGAGCTTCCTCTCAGCCCCATTCCACCATGTCCCCTCCAAACTCAGCTGAGGCCTGGGATACAGGTCTGGGGTGAAACCCTGCAACTGATATCCCTGCAGAGAGAGTAAGGAACAGAACCACCCAGCTAGTCAAGGAGCAGAACATCTTGCCAGAGAGGCACAATAGGTTCACCCCCAAGGGCAGCAACAGGAAGGAACTGAGCACAGCAGCCAGAACCAAGCCAGGCACAGGTGTATAAATACAAACTTTGTAGATCAGAGCCTGAACTTCAGTAGGAGCTAAGATTATATCTGCACCAAAGCTCTACAATAAAGGTCAGAAGGCAGTGCTACAAAAAATGAAAATGAGAAGGAGCAAAATGCAATCTCAGAAACCAAGCCCACCCATAACAAGTGCAGAGGACACTAACACAGAACAAATTGGGAATGACACAGCTGAAATCAATGAATCAATGGCTTCTGAAATAAACAACTGCAGAAAGGTATAGAGGAACTCAGATTGGAAATGAAAAAAGAAATCCCTGAATTAATAGCATCTGCAGAAATCAAATGCAGAAACATATAGAGGAAAAACAATGCTTACCCAGAACAAGTGCAGAGGACACTAGCTCAGCACAAATGTATGAATTAATAGCATCAATAATAAATAAGCAACAGCAGAAAGTTACAGAGGAACTCAGAGAGGAATTTTCTAAAATAAAAAAGAATTCTCAGAACTCATAGCATCTGAAGTAAAGAATCAACTACAGAAACAGGGAGGAAACCAAATCTGAAAAAAACACTGCAGTAAAAGAATTAATAATTACTTCTAAAAAAGACATTGATAAAACAATAGAAGAGATTAGAAAAATGTGGATTCCTTGAATGAGCAATACAGGAAAGAAATAGATCGCATGAAGCAGAGTCAAAAAGATATAGAGGAACTTAAAATCTCAATCACAAGTTTGCAAAATTGTTTACATGAAAGTGAAGACAGAGTTTCAGATATTGAAGACGCGGATGCATTTAGTGAAAACATAAGAAAGAATCTCTTAAAAACAACTAGGATGCAGGAAAAAAATAATCCATCACCTGCAAGATACAAATGACATTAAAAAAATATGGGCAAAAGTAAGAGCAGAAAATTTCTCAAATATGAGGAAAAAATCTGACATTCAGGTAACTGAAGCATGTAGAACGCCAAGTAACCTCAACCCAATTAAAAACACACTGAGACATATAATAGTCAAGATCCCAGAAATTCAGCACAAGAATAATATACTAAAAGATGCTACAGAAAAGAAGCAGATCACATTCAAAGGAAAACCCATCAGAATTAGGGCCAACTTCTCTTCACAAACCATGAAGGCAAGAAGACCTTGGAGCAGAGTATTTCAAGTCCTCTATGAAAACAAATCCCAGTCCCAACTACTATTCCTTGGAAAACTCTCTTTCAAGTTTGATGGAGAAGTGAAATACTTCCATGACATAGAACAACTAAAGAATTTCATGATGACAAAGCCAACCCTACACAGGATACTAAAAGATGTTCTAGAGAGGGACAAAAATAATCAGGACTGCACAAATTAGATCAGAAGCAACCAACTAAATAGGACAAGCAATTAAACATAGGAGAAAAAGGAGTAAACAAAAACAGGTAAATAACATGTCAATCATAAGTCAATACATTTCACATCTAACCATCAATGTAAATGCACTCAATTCACCAATTAAGAGCAATAGACTGGCACAGTGGATTAGGAAACAAAATCCAACAATATGCTGTATACAAGAAACACATTTAACTCATAAAGACATTCATAGACTGAAAGTCAAAGGATGGAATACAATATTCTATGCTCCTGCACCTCAGAGAAAAGCAGGGGTAACAATCCTATTCTCAGACAGTCTCAACTTCAAACAAAGAATGATCAAGCAAAATAAAGAAGGCCACTATATACTGGTTAGAGGAAAATCCAAGAGGAAGAGGTTATACTCTTACATATGTATGCACCAAACATGGGAGCACCAAACTATGTAAAGCATATCTTAATTGACGTGAAAAATCTAATGTCCAATACCACAATCTTAACAGTAGACCTTAACATCCCCTTATCCCAAAAAGATAGATCAACCAGACAAAAACTTAGAAAAGAAATAGCAAAACTGAATGAGAACTTGAAACAGATAGACTTGTGGACATATACAGAGAGTTCCAACCAAACACAGCTGAATACACATTTTTCTCAGCTGCACATGGGTCATTTTCTAAAATAGACCACACACTGGTCCATAGGTCATGCTTAAGCATATGCAAGAAAACACAAATTATTCCATGCGTATTATCTGACCACACTGCAAGGGAAACTGGAAATAAATGACAAAAGAAACCAGAAAAAAACCTGAATACATGGAAATTAAATGACACCCTGCTCAGCAACCAATGGGTCACAGATGAAATTTATTAAAAATCAACAATATCTACAGTTCAAAGAAAATTCAAGCACGACTTACCGTAACTTATGGGATACTATGAAAGCAGTTCTCAGAGGGAAATTCAAAGCTGTGAACTCACACATTAGGAAAACAGAATGGGAAAAAATAAATACCCTAATGCTGCACCTTCAACAACTAGAAAAGGAAGAGCAAACCAAACCCAGAGCCCAAAGATGGGAAGAAATCATAAAGATTAGAGCAGAAATTAATTCAACTGAGATGAAGACAATTCAAAGAAATAACAAAGCAAAAAGCTGGTACTTTGAATGATTAAATAACATTGATAAGCCCTTAGCCACCTCATCAAAAAGAGGAAAGAAAAAAATTGAAATACAAGCAATAAAGAATGAAAAGGGTGTAACTACTACAGACCCAGTGGAAATTCAGATTATCAATAGCTACTTTGAGAATATTTATGCTCACAGAATAGAAGCCATGGATAAAATGGACAGAATCCTAGAAAGATACAAATTACCAAAACTGAATCATGAAGATATAACAACTCTCAATAACCCAATAACAGTCACTGAAAGACAAAATGTAATAAAGTACCTGCTGACAAAGAAAAGTCCAGATCCACATAGATTCACAGCTGATTTCTACAAGAAATTTACAGAATATGTAGTGCTTATACTCCTCAAACTTGTCAATGAAATTGAAAAGGAAAGAATTCTCCCAAAATCATTCTGGGAGGCAAGTATTATGCTGATAGCAAAACAGGGAAAGATGCAACTAAGAAAGAGAACTACAGGCCAATCTCCCTCAAGAACATACATGCAAAAATCCTCAAAAAAATCCTAGCAAATAGAATATGGCAAATCATCAAGAAGATCATACAACATGACCAGGAAGGATTCATCCCAGGGATGAAAGAATGTTTCAATATCTGAAAATCTATAAATGTAATACACTATATCATTAGAGTGAAAACTGAAAACCACATAATCATCTCCATTGATGCAGATAAGGCTTTTCACAAAGTTCAACACTCATTCATGTTCAAAGTCCTACAGAAAATTGGAATAGATGGCCTCTACTTCAGTCTGGTGAAAGTCATTTAGGAAAACCCAATGGTTAACATAATCCTAAAAGTTCAACACATTAATACTTGATGAAAAATACCTGTTCCTTATTATGCCTAAGATGTTTGAAATGCAGTGAGATAGTGAGGTTAAGCTTGATAGCCTAAATCGTTTGAT
>NW_004524748.1:1790494-1791543 GCF_000260255.1 Octodon degus
CAAGTCCGCATCTTGTACAGCAATTAACCACTAAGAAGAATATGTACAGTGTATTATTTGTTGAAATTGTACTTCCGATTTGATTTGAAACTGTCTCACTGCTATCTGTTTATCAATAAAATTTTGGAAAAAAAAACAGAATCCTAAATGGGAAAAAAACTGAAATATTTTACTCTTAAATCTGTTATAAGACAAGGATGTCCTCTATCTCCACTCCTATTCAATATAGTGCTGGAATCATTAGCTACAGCCATTACACAAGAGCAAGGAATAAGAATAGCTAAAGAAGAAGTTAAATTATCTTTATTTGCAGATGACATGATACTTTATTTGGAAGACCAAAAAAACTCCACCAAGAAGCTATTAGAATTAATACAGAAATTCAGTAGCATAGCAGGATACAAAGTCAGTACCCAAAAGTCAATAGCATTCCTCTACACAGATGACAAACACAATGAGAGGGAAATTATAGAAAAAATATCTTTTAAAATAGCACCAAGGAAAATGAAATACTTTAAATTCATCTAACTAAGAACTCAAAAATCTATTCAAGAAAAATTACAGTACTCTTAAAAAAGAGAGCATAGATGATGGAAAGATATTCCATGCTCCTGGATAGGAAGAACCAACATTGTGAAGATGGTCATACTCCCAAAATTACTGTACAAATTTAATGCAATCCCTGTCCAACTGCACCCAACATACCTCACAGAGCTAGAGAAATCATTCCTACAATTTATTTGGAACCAAAAAAGACTTAGGATAGCAAAGGCAATCCTGGGAAATAAAGACAAAGCAGAACGCACTACAATTCATGATTTGAAATTATACTACAAGGCTACGGTGATAAAATCAGCATGGTACTGGCATCAAAATAGACCTGAGGATCAAAGGAACAGATTAGAAGATGCTGAAGACCCTACAAACACACTCAGCCACCTTATCTTTGACAAAAGTGCCAAATATACTGACTGGAAGAAAGAGAGCCTCTTTAACAAGTGATGCTGGAAAAACTGGCTCTCTACATGCCGAAAACTCAAACTTGACCC
>NW_004524748.1:1792274-1795720 GCF_000260255.1 Octodon degus
TTGTGGGGAAAAAGGAACCCTTCTCCAGTACTGTTGGGAATGGAGACTGATGCTACCATTATGGAAATCAATGTGGAGACTTCTTAGAAAAGTTGGACTGGAAATCCCATTTAAACCAGCTATTCCTCTACTGGGAATTTTCCCGGAGGATCTGAAAACATCATATCATAGGGATATATGTGTGCCTATGTTTATAGCAGCACAATTTGTGGTATCCCAATCTTGGAAACAACCAAGATGCCCATCACCTGAGGAATGGATGAAAAATATGTGGTATTTTTATACAATTTCGTATTACTCAGCTATAAAGAATGATAAACTCAAATCCTTTATATTGAAGTGGATGCCACTTGAAGAAATACTCATAAGTGAAATAAA
Organism: Octodon degus; assembly: GCF_000260255.1. NCBI lineage: Eukaryota > Metazoa > Chordata > Mammalia > Rodentia > Octodontidae > Octodon > Octodon degus. The sequence goes on from NW_004524748.1 coordinate 1,792,653, forward strand.
CCATACACACATCTGTAAATATCATATAATTTCCCTAGTATAAGTACTCAAAAGAATAAATACAAATTGAAAATTATAATACAAGTAGAAGGAAAGCAAGAACTCGTGGACTAACGAATTAAGAGAAGGAAAGGAGAAGAGCTAGGAAACACGACAGTGACAAAACATACAGTTATGCATAGAAGATGGGCAAGGCAATGTTCCTGAGTATCTGCAGAAGGTTTTGAATCTAGCAGTTAATTGGAAAGATTCTCATCCTGACTAACTATATATGCTGACACCTGTGAACTAAGCAACTGCAGTGACGATGGCAATTTGTAATAGTAGGTTCATGCTTGGAGTGCCTGTCATTCTGGTCTTCTGAATATGGACTGATTGTCATAACATTCCAGTTGCTGTGTTGCTATCTCTCAGGTAGATGACTGTTTAAATAAAAGGGGGTGGTGAATGAAAGCAGGAGACAGGAAAAGGAATGTTGTGGGACTGTCCTGCTTCAAGGTTTTATATGGTTAGTTTTCTGGACTTATGTGTAAACATAAGAATTATATAATTATTTATTCCTATTTTTAAAATATATTCTAATTATTAAGTGTTTTTTCATCATATTCTGTAGGGACTTAACGTTCAACATATCAATACTTGATGAAAAATACCTGTTTCGTGTTATGCCTAAGATGTTTGATATTCAGACAGATAGTGAGGTTTAGCTTACCAGCCTAGGTTCTATAGTTATAACAATAAGCTTCTCTTTTGGAGGGTTAACAACCTAAGTTTGCAGACCAAAATTAGAGCAAAAGGAGGGTTGCAAGGAAAGCCAACATTTTGGCCCTAGCCTTCCAAGTTCAATTAAATCTCAGGACATATGAGAACTTGTACTGTAACATCATGCAACTTGGTAGTGTCCCAAATTTTCTGTTCAAAGAGATTATGGGGCCAAAGAGGAAAGTGATCAATGATGTAGAGTGTGCCTAAGGAGAGTCACATGGAGAGAAAACATTCTCTCAGGCATTCACAGAGAGCACATTGGCCAAGCAATGGCTGTGACTCATCCACATGGCTGACACTGACAAAGGTTCTACAATCTGAGGTACAGGATCTCAGGATAAATCCTGAGGGGATTTCACTGACATTATCAGACCAAAAGCTACAACTCTTTTTGCATAGGTTCTGCTTTACCTTGGTCTTAACCATCCAGCAGCAAAGTATAAAAACAAAATATAAGAAGTAAAGCCATGCTGTTATGTTGAGCTATAGGGGACTCAGGTCAACAATTTCTAACATTGCCAGTCAAGCAGAAGATTCAATACTATTATGGACTACTGGACTCTTTTAGAATATTTTGCTGAGTTAACACACCTATAACATTCAAATAACAGATCTAAACAAAAAAGGGGATACAGATGAATGTCCATTTTGTATCTGTGTATTCAAAATGGTTAGGATAGATATATAGTTGCACTCTCTTAATGAATAGAGGAACTTGTTCTAATAGAGTTTGTAAATAGGATATTATATCCACATCTTGTATAGCAAATGACCACTAGGAAGACAGTATGCAATGTGGTTAACTGTTGAAACTGTCCTACCAGTTTGGTTTGAAACTCTCTCATATCACTATTTGTTTATCAATAAAATTATGGGAAAAAAAGGAAATGGAAGAGTGATAAAACTGCATATGTTGTTAAAATTTTAGAATACAGATTTCTGTGTAGGTGCAGAGTTCTCTCACAGGACTTCAACATACATGTAGTACGATCCTTTACCTTCCAAATAGCACTGAGGCTTCTCCTACAAACTACAGTTCAGCAAGATTTGTGTGCTGCAAGTGAGGAAGGCCCTAGGCTGAGCAGTCACAAGATATGGAAATCGTGATGTGTTTGTATATAATGCAGAAACACAACCAAGTAAAGCTGCAGAGTGTGGTAGGTGCTCTCCTTATCTTTAGAAATATGTTAGCCTTTTACATTTCTTGTACAGTGGGATAAAAGGAAACTCTATAAAAATACTACTATAGTATAATGCCAGAAATATGAGCAGAATTTAATTTGATTTAAACTTTATTAAACAAATGTGAAACACTGAGTATGTAGTTCCAAAATCAATATTATTCTTCCTTCCTAAATGTCCATTCAAATTTACCCTGTAGGACTGTTTTTTCTTGTCCCTGTGTAGTCTTAGGAAGATGTCAGAATTTATCTTCTCTTTAAGATACAAAAAAGCTCTTCTTTCATTTTTAGTTATGAGCCAAATCTTTAAACTATTAAAATGTCCTTTTTTATGCAGTGGTGAGCATGCTTCTTTTCAACTTGGATGTAATGTTAGGGAAGATTTCCTTAGCTGGTCCTGTCATGAGGGACACAATACAATCTAGACTTCCTAGGTATTTAGAGGCATCTCTTTCTATCCCAGTGTATTGTTACAGCTCTCACCCATTGCTGAAGTTACCTTATGCTCCTGGGTCATGTCTAGAGCAACCCAAGTTTGGTTCTTTTTTTTGGTGGATAGCCCACATTCGGTCAACAAGAATCATACAGACTTTACCTACTGTGTTGGGAGTGCTAGAGCAGGTTTTTCCTATTCTGGGTCATTTCAAATGCATCTTTGGCTCTCAACTCTTTAAAAGGGAAAGGGTAGGTTAAGAAAGTATTTGGATACTCACCTAATACAAAACCTCTGCATTCCCAGATTACATGAAGATTAAGTAAGAGCCTCACACTGTTTGGACATGGGTGAAGCGTAATGTCACTTACTTCTTCTACAGAGGTGTAACTTCCTAAGGAATCCAATATTCAAATTCACCCTTTAAGATTAAAGTAGCAGTTAATGGGCAGAATTCTCATCATGACTAAATCTCTATGCTGATATCTGTGAACTAAGCAACTACATTGAGGACAGCAGTGTGTAATACTAAAACCATGATTGGAATACCTGTCACTGTGGTCTTCTAAATGTGTACCATTTCGAATGTCAAATCAATTAGTACTATGCTCTCTTTAAAATAAAGTTTTAAGTCCCAGCCCAGGTTCAGTGTGGGCCAGACCCTCTCCCAGCCCCTCGGGCCGCCCCCC
>NW_004524748.1:1806398-1812914 GCF_000260255.1 Octodon degus
AAAACTTTGAGTATGCGGTGTATGTGATGTAATTGTGAACTGGTGGGACTGAAGTGACACTTTGTCAGCATTTGAAGATACTGGTACTTAATCCTGTTACAGAAAATGTGCCTCTAAATTTGAAGCTGGAAAGACACTGGAATAACTGAAAAACAATACTTGGCTTTTTTTTGGCATGTGTGTTAAGAATTGTGTACAAAGTGAATCATGTGTACTGGTCCTCAACACAACCAATAAAATCTCTATGAAAATGTTTAAAAAAAAATAAAATAATAAAATAGGTGTCTAGAACCTCACTTTGTTTTGTCCGGGAGCTCATCACATTCTATTGGTCTTGTAAGACCATTTTGGCCTTCTGATAGAGAGACAAATCAGTAAATGTAATGGGCACCCATACCCTAAGTCAGTAGAGCCATTCAGAGCACTATCTATACCTCCAGTCTGTAATCAGATATATTATTCCACCATATTAGTGGCTCTTGCTTTCACTGATTGAAGAGTGTCTGTGCATGACTGCAGCTCTTACTCTGTCTTTGTGTACATTGCTGGGTACATTCTTTTTTTTTTTTTTTAATTTATTTTTTTTATTTATGTGTGTGTGTGTGTGTGTGTGTGGCCAGCTCAGCCCACTTGGTGATGGGGCTGGCTGGCATGTGGTGCTGGGGGATTGAACCGCAGTCCCTGTGCTTTGCTAAGCTTGTTTTAAGTAGGTGCTTTAGACCACTGAGCCATCTCACCAGCCCCGCAGGGTACATTCTTTATAGTCTTGCCAGCTTTGTTAGCATCATCATAGTTTTGCCTACTGTGATGATAACAGAGATATTTGAGGGTTTTGCAGGGACAGAGTTATTTCTTGCTTGGGGTCTTTTAGGAGCTCAAATTTGTATCTCTAAAATATGTACATTGAAATTCTAGCATGCTACATCTTGGGATGTGATTGAATTTACCTTTGAAGAGGCAATTATATTTAAATAAAGTTACTCCTGTGGGTTATCATTCAATATGATAAGGGCATATAAGAAGAGGGGATTAAGAAACAGACAAGTGCAGGAAAGACTGTGTGAAGATACATGAATAATTTTCCCTACTTACAAACTAAGGAGAGAGTCTTCAGAAGAAATTAACTCTGACAGCATGTTGATTGGAATTCTAGACTCCAGAACTGTGAGAAAATAAATTTCTGTTTGTATGCCACACAATATTCAGCACTCTTTATGAAAGCCATGGCAAGTAAATGTGAGATCCCTCCAAGAAGAACACACACTCACACAAAACAGAACAAGAACAGCGGACTGGTATTTCCAGTCCTACTCTGTTAAAATGCACTCATTCTGGGCAACAAGGAAACATGACAGGTTTCTATTTAATCACTTCAAATTCATTATTACGTGGCTCTGACAGTCCATACATGATCACAACAACTGTATACCAATCTTTCATTAGGGAAAAGATAGCTTTCATGAACAAGGTATTATTTTCAAAAAAGATACTGTGGTAGATTGACAACTAGTGGTCAACTTCATCTCGCTAAACTGAAACGGCATGATGCTGGGCTTGGGAGACTCACCTGAGGATTGTTGCCAACAAGAGAAAAAGAACTAGAGAAGAGGGTTTGTTGTGAGGGAGTTGCTGATTCTACTGGAGGAGCTTATTGTTGTGGCTTTCTTGACATGAACATGGCTGTTCTCATTCTCAGAGGAACTCGGGACCTTGTTGTTCCTGAGAACAGCCACAGTTCACCATTGGAGAACTATGAGCCTTACTTGAGCATTACCTTCTGGTTCCAAAGGGGAAGATGGTACACTGTCCTGGAAAAGAATGTTGTGCTGGATTTCCTAACATTGTCTCATTGTCAGAGGAGCTTGGGACTTCATGGTCCCTGAGATGGCTGTGGTACCTTCAGGGGAGCTCTGGTTATTACTTTGAGCATCGCTTCCTGGCTCCAGTGCAGTTTCCTCAGTTTGATAGAATAGATCAATCATCTTTCTGGCACAGATTTTCTAGCTTCCACCACTGGCCTTTGGGCCTTCCCTGTGCAGATTCATGAAACAGACCTGCATGAGACATTTTGGGGCTCTTGGACTCTAGCTGGACTCACTGAGTGCATTGCTATGGGCTCTAGGACTCATATAGGGCATTGCTATGGAATCCAAGCCCTCACCTAGATTCTTTACATCTTCAAAATGTATTAGCAGATTTCCTATACTCTATCTGCATGTGACTTTTTGAGTTAAAATGAAATATTTTAAAATAATTCTATAAATTATGTGTCCTGTATCATTTCCCTTGTAAACCCTAACTACAACAGAGATCAAATGAATGCACATTAATTTATTTCTGTACAAATTATTCAAGATAGAACCATGGAGAGCAGCTGCAGTTTACAGTGCAGTTATGGCCAAATTCAAGAACCACACCATGCACAACCAGTCCTGAAAGTGGCACAGAAATGGTATCAAGATTTCTCAGTCTCAAAGATAAAAGTCTCTGAAGGGGGTAGATCTCAAGTTCCTTAGGAACATGCATTTTGCCAAGAAGCACAACAAGGCTTCAAGATGCAAACAATGCCAAGGCTATGAGTGCACATGCTGAGGCTACCAAGGCCCTTGGCAAGCCCAAGGAGGTCAAGCCCAAGATCATTCCAAAAGGCTCATTTAACTTTCCTATATTGCCCACCCCAAGCTTGGGAAGCATATCTTTTCCCTCATTGCCAAGGGGTACAGGCCTTGCCAGCCAAAGGCCCAGGCTTCAGCCAAGGCCCAGGCTCCAGCTTCTGCTTAAACCTAGGCCCCGGCTCCAGATTCTGCTCCATCCAAGGCCGAGGCTCCAGCTTCTGCTCCAGCCAGGGCCGACTCCAGCTCCTGCTCCATCCAAGCCCCAGCCTTCAGCTTCTGCTCCAGCCCAGGCTCCCAAATGTGCCCAGGCCCCCGTGAAGGCTCCATAGTAAAAGCCTCTTATCTGGTGATGTAAAAACAAAAGGACTGGTGTGACTCCTGGGGTGCCCTCTGTAGGGGGCTGGCGTCCACCTGTGCTCATTGTACAAATAAACCTGAGACAGGAAAGAAACAAAAAACGAACCATGGAAAAATAATGGAAGCTTTAACCATTCAATTGATAAATTTAACTAAAATGGTATTTATAGACATGGCTCAGCTGTACTTTCAGTGGATACAATTGTAGAGAAAATCAGACATTTTTGCCATTATTTCAATAATGGGAAAGTTAAAACTTAGACAAATTACATACATATATATATATATGCACTTACATATATATCAAATAGTAATTTTATATCTAAAATGTGTATTTCATTACCTAAATTGATCAAATGTAGTGAATTTAGCAAACTGATAGTTTTAGGCTTTGAATTAATCTTGCAAAGGAAAGCAATTACTTGTTGCAGCCAAGAAAAATCTTACCAAATTTTCTTCTTAAGAATCCAGTTCTTCCTTTTAAAATGGCTCATAAAATTTAGAAAGAGAACTAGCTCTGTGACATAAGGTCTATTTGTCCCATGAATAATAATAATGAAGTTAAGGAGCAAGAAACCAATTATCACCAAATCAATTCTCTCCTGCATGTTTCTGTATCTGCTCTATGGCAAGGAGGAGATATTTCATTTCTCTAATAGCATTCATATTATTGGAATTCAAAGAAATCATTTTGTGTTCATTCTTAAAGACAAAACTTCTCTTTTGCACTTAAGTGATTTTTGTCATAATTGATCCTCCATGAAATCAATTGTTCTGTTAAGGTAATGTTTGTGTAAGTGAGGTCAGATCTTTTAAAGATCCATGCATATCCACTCTGATCTCAAGGTACTTGCCTTTCCTAAAACATAATGATTCCTAAGGAGCTAGCAGAAATTTTAAAGTCATTGAAATAAAATATAGACACACTAAGAATAATAAAAACGTGTGAACCGCGGAAGTCTCTCGAATGCTAGCAAAGTGCTTAAAGAGTGGGAAGCTGAAACATACTGTTAGGAGCAACAGAGTAACAAACATCAGAGACCTTAAAGGAAATGAGCAAGTTTATACCCTTTATGCTTCAAAAGCACTGCATTCAGAACGAAGATCACTGGACTGATCTATCAACCATTATGATTTCAGTCATGACTTATTAGAACTCATAGTGATGAAATTTATATATATATATATATATATATATATATATATATACAAGAATATATGTTATCAATATGTTCATCTGGGGAACATCTATCAAGATGATATCAAACCCACTAATTATTAACTTTTATATAAATTGAAACTAAGACTGTTGCAAAATCTATTGTTTATTCAATCATGTATGCATTGCTCAGCATAAATATGATCTGAGGACTATATCACCAGGGGATTCTGACACTATTCAAATATCACCGACTGTATTACACAAGCTGAATTGGCTACATCATTACTAGGTGACATAATCTTATGAGACCACTGCTGTGTGGTTGGCCTTTGTACAGTGTGGAGATTAGAGTACAGAGACCTGTGCTAGTGAAAACCACATATAATTCACCTAGAGTTTTGGTGCACCTAAAATGTAACTACTAATTACTTGCTATCGACAAGAAAACTAAACAAGTCATATTAACACACAGTTTGCATTGTATGCACTAAATACATCATATACATATTATAGACATGCTACATGCATTACGTACAGTGAGAGGTATGGGAGATCACTTTTTATTTTGATGTACAATTTACTGCGAAGATGACCTGCTCGTACAGAGACAATTCATGTTTTAAGGAGACCTTCCCAACACCACTCTGTGGGAAAGCAACAGCCATCAGCCAGGGAATTATTGCCAAACTTCTGTATATACTACAAGGTACTTTTGGGGGTTAAAATTTAATACTGAAGTTGTATACTTGTTTACATTTCTCCCTACTGCCAAAGACTCCATGTATACTTTGTGTGTCGAATTTAATAAATTTAACTCTTTATACCATAGAAGTACATATTTTATGATAAGAATTTTAACTTAAATATATCAACTCACTTGGAATTTGTACAGGTATTTTGGATAAGGCAATGATCTGTTTTGACTGTTTCTTTTTAAGACTATTTTCTCATATGTTTGTTGAAATACTCATTTCTAATAGTTTGTAGTATTGTCCATATATTATAAAAAGTATATAATATATGCTGTGACCATGTATCAAGTGGAATGGTCAGGAGATGCTGGAATGCTGATTCAGATATATGTGCATCTGTGGAGGTATTCCCAGTGTATCCGGCATTACAGTTGGCCACCTTTATGAAGGGTGGCTTTCTCTCTTGTGAGCAGGTACCACGGAATCAACCAAGGCTTGAGTGGAACAAACCAGTGAAAGAAAGTTCCATTTTCTCTCTGCCTCACTACTTGAGAAGGAACATCATTCTTCTCCTGCCTGCTAAGGACAGACTGGCCTTTATGTCTTGAGCCCCAGGGCTCTCAGTCCCTAACGTGTGCAAGCATGTGTCCTAGGCCTTTAGCTTTCAAAACACAGACCCAGGGCTTCCTCAGCCTCCATGATCATCTCACCAAATTCCTTTTAATAAGCCTCACTCTAGGTGTATCTCCTGGCCTTGCTGCTCTGGAAAGCAATGCACGCTGCACACCCAATATGCACGTGTATATCTTCTGACTCCATCATTGTTCATTCTTTTCTGTTGACGTGCTTCTAATCTCCTCAGCAATGTGCTATTTGCTAATTATATTATTTTTATCATAATGTATTTTTATCTGATATGGAAATCTATCCTTGTTATAATTTTTCAAACACCTTAATATTTTCCTGATTATTTGTTCAGCTAATTTTAAGAATCAAGTTGAAGAGGGGAGACTTTTAGTACTTTGTTGACTTTACATTAAACCAACATATGAAATTGTGAATAATTTATTTCTTTTCTTTATTTTTTTTGGTGGAACCAGAGATTGAACTCAGGCCCTTGCGCTTGCCAGAGAAGCGCTTATTCCACTGAGCCATCCCCCGGCCCCTATGAATAATTTATTTCTAAAAAAACTCTTTATCCAAGAATACAGTATGTCTCTAATTATTATAATTGTACCTTATGTTGCTCAGTGGAGTTGTCTGAAGAAATTCAAATAAGCATCATACATTTCTCTTTATAGCAAGTCTGAAGTGTTTACAGCTTGCTTGGATAGTGCTTGGTGCTGGTTCCACATTGCAGCGTCTGAGGAGAGCTGCTATGTAAGTACACACATAGTTTGCATAAATATAAACATCAAACATTCTCAGTATCTCCAAGAAGTTTTAGTTGTTTCTCTTGCACTTTCTAATATATAATTGTGGCAGAGACTGCTTTGTTCTGTCCAACTCTCTCTTCCTCATTAATGGATCCATTTTTTTTCTTTAAGGAATCAACAACACAGCTTTCAAAACCACACATTTCAGCCTCACATTCAGAGTTATGATAGTCACAGGGGAGAGTCTAAATAAGAGGAAGTTCTAGGTGTTCTTAAATGAACTACTTAGGAAGAATCTTTTTTTTTTTTTTTTT
>NW_004524748.1:1813389-1819913 GCF_000260255.1 Octodon degus
ACACAAACTCTAGAAGTCCTCACCCCATGACTGCATGAGGCTTTGGGGGGACAACTAGACACAAACCATAACAACTACATAGCCCACATTAGTAGTGATCTTCCTGATTTCTGCCTCCCAAGTGCTGGGATTACAGGCACATGCCACCACGGGGGCGAGCCGGTTTGGCATGCGGAGCCAGGGATCGAACCCTGGGTCCTGCGCTTATCTAAGCAAGTGCTTGGTCCACTCAGCTATATCACTGGCCGTATTAGGAAGACTCTTGAAACAGCAGGAAAGATGAATCTCATTTGGGATTTTTCTTTTTCATTATGATTCCCTTTACCCTGTTTCTTGCTGATCATTCTGTCCTTATAGATGAGGCTAAGAGGGCTAAGCAGTTATCTCAGAAACATGAAGGATCATTCACTAAAGAAGATGGAGCAGAAAACTAGAGGAAACCTCACTCTGATGCTATCATGGAAATTCCTACAGGTCTGAACTTACCATCTACAATATTCTTTTGTGCTCATGATAATAATAACTTCCCATATTGTGTAAGCCACTGTTATTCAAGACTGTCAGGATGCAATTTCAAAAAATATGTGGCTACATTATTGTAAATAATGACTTTTCTTCTCTTTTTCTGCACAGTTTTACCATTTGTCCTATACATTTCTTACTACTTTGACAGTACTATATAAATCATGTTAAATAATAAAAGTGATAACTTCTTGGATCAAGAACTAAGTTTTAACATTTTCTTTGTCTGATGGCCTCTTGTCTGCCTTTTATACAAATTTTCAATGCTTGACATGTTCCAGTTTGTGTTCCAGTGGGCATCTTAGGAATGAACAGGCCACTGGACTCTCGGCCATACTCAAATCCTGAATGTTAGCTCTGTCTTGGCCGCTCTTGATTCATGCTCAGAATGACCGAAGAGCTCTCCCTCACTTTGACTCCTCTTCCATCTGTAACTGCTGGGAGAGTGAAGGTGGCATCACAAAGGATTGCAGTAGAGAACAAGTTATTATTACAATGGCTCTATCAACAGTGTGCAGGGCACATTGAATTCCATGACTATTTGAAGTTTAAAACTAAAATTGCTGAATGAAAATTAAAATCTTTGATACAAATGGGAAAAATGGTATCAAGATAAAGCTAGAATTTACCCTATTATGAAATGGTTTCAGGAAATTATACATGGTCATGAAAATATTATGTTTCAAAAGATCTTTTCAAAGGAAATAGTACAAAACTACCTTTGGAAGCATTTTTATGATTATGAAAGAAAATTATTCCCTACGGGACAATACACCTAGCATAGAAGAAATGAAGTAATATTTTTACATGTAAGTGCTTCTATAATAATCAATAGGAGCAAATATTAAAGGGCAAAAGAGAAAAAAACCTCAATCAGATAATAAATCCACTAAGAATTATGGTCTTAAAATTATGAGTTTTAATATATCACAGTAGTTACTATAAAATAAATGTAATAATTTTATTAAAAGTAAAGAAATATGTTAAACTATACAAATAGAAATAGCATAAAACCGGACAACACATGAGGCCATCATTTGTTTAGAGATACGGTGATTAAATGACTACACATAATAAACAAATACAGAGCCTAATTATGTATATGGAAATATAACATATGTAGGCATTTGTGGCAGTTAGAATTTTATTATGCAAAAGACTGATTCAAATTCATTTTCAGTGAGTTGTTTTCTCCATAGCTCACATAACTCTTTGAGGAAAAGTAGTTCTACCTTTTAGTCTATAATAAAGAAATAATTCTATTTTGGATGTCAGAAGGGAAAAGATCCATGAATAGATATTAATTAACAAAACTGATTTCTCTCATTTCAGATAGGTAAAAAATAAACCAGTCTGAAAGATAAAGAGAAGAGCTGTGCAAAGACAGAAGCTTATGCAATGCTTATGTCTTTTGCCCACTCACCAGCACTCCTAACAAAAGAGGATGGAAAAAACACACAATGTGAGCTCAGTAAGGTTATCTGCTGAACAGGAGGTGACAGCATTGGAACATGGTTCTTTGTTTAACCTTCCCACCTTTCCAAAGGGTGAGGAGAGTTTCCACTTGCCAGTCATGCTCACACACCCATTCAAAACAATATCCAAGGCAAGTGTGTGTCCAGTCAAGATATTTTCAGAATATTTCTTATATCTCAGTTGGCAAAATGTGTTCTTTTATCCAAGAACTACAGCAACATTCATAAAAAATTAAACCACCAAACTATGCTTACTCTAATGGGGCAAATTTTACATTGGTCCATGTCCCACGACAGGGATAAGTGCTTTGGTGTGATATTTTATTTTTAAGACAAACGCTATTAAATAAGCACAAGACATTAGTGCCATTTAAAGAAATTCCATTTTACTGCAAAATCTTATGATTTCTTTTTGTTCTTGTCTAACAGTTAATTGTAAGACAGAAGTATCCTGTCTTTTTCAGTTTTTATATTCTCTAAATAAATGTGCTTGCTTTTAATTATTTCATGAAAGTAATACAAGAGAAATATGATATAATAGTCTGAGATTTCTAATGCTGTCCTTGTCAAACTTTCTCCAAGGGAATTCCTCAGAAATCTTAATGGGTAGGACTAGAAAATGCAAATAAAATCTTGAATTGATTGATTTTGACAGTGCCAAATGTTTTCCAAAATGAAGGTAGAATAAAAATTAATGGAGATCATGATTAAAGATAACATACTCTTAAACTGAGGACATCTTACTTTCCATGACATATAATATCTGATATCTTATAAATAAATAATTTTACATTGTAGTTTATAATTTCTGCATGTATAGAGAACAAATATTATCCATACCTTCTCAGTTATCTTATTGACTTATTGAGGCATTGAGTTCCTAAGGCACAGAACCCAAAATAAGAGCCCAAAATTTTTACTTAAAATTAGAGCTAGAGGGAAATTTCCTTGGAATAGTTGTGATGTCAATTTAAATAAGACATTCCTACTAAATTAGTCTAGCACAGTTCTGGCTCAGTCTGAATGACTGACTTCCTGAAGACGAAAGACATTCCGTGTGGGTGGCATTAACCAATACATAGCTTAGATGAATAAAAAGGGAATGAGGAAGGAAGTCTCACTTCTTCTTCAGAGGAGGAGCTCTGGTTTTCTCCAGCGCCTCTGGACAGCCCTCTCCAGCCTTGCAGTGCAGACTCTACAGCCTTGCAATGCAGATTCTTCTTGACAGTGGTGTAAGCCTGGGCTCTGCAATGAGCTCCAGGCTTTGGAATTTGGGCTCCAGCCTTCTAGAGTGCAGACAGCTCTTCTGCATTCTCCACTCCTGACTCTGCAGGCAATCACTGTAAGCCTACTTTGATAACTGTGAAGTCTGTTCATAGTAGTGAAGCCTGAAGCAGCCAAGATATTTGTAATCCATGAAATAAGCTAATTAATTAAGTCAGCTAGCCAAGTGTCCTATTAAAAAGTACAAGGAAAGATAAATGAATAAAGGATTTTTAAAAAGAATAAACAAGCAAGTAAATACAGTCTTGCACTTAACCCTGTAAAAATATTTTTTTTCACAGTATGGAAGATGAGATGTGTTTCTATCTTAGTATGAGAAATTTTTCTTTTTTCTTTTTTTTTAAACATTTATTTATTTATTTTGTGTGTGTGTGTGTGTGTGTGTGTGTGTGTGGCCAGCTCAGCCCACCAGGGGGCGGGGCTGGCTGGCATGTGGTGCTGGGGGATCGAACCGCGGTCCCTGTGCTTTAGCTAAGCTTGTTCTAAGTAGGTGCTTTAGACCACTGAGCCATCTCGCCAGCCCATTAATATGAGAAATTTTTCTAATACATCTTGTGTTCTATCAGTTTCAGAGAGTTTAAAATAATTATATAACATTTCAAAGTAAATACACCTATGTTGATATTTCTGCATTTTATAATTAATTTTATAATTTAACTATTTACTCAAAACATGATATTTTGAATGTATTGCTTAGATCTTTTCAAGTTAAGCAATTTGTCCTCTGCTTTGTCCTCCTTTATCATTTGCATTCAACACAAGCATAACACATCATTGCTCAAGTCATCTTTTATCGTTTTTATTAAATAAAATATCTTCAAATAAATCTGAAATTGTTCTGAAAAATGTCAGTTATTCTGTATTTTCTGATCATCTATTCAATCTATATAAGTCCCTTTTAATGTTAGATGACAATTATGTTAAGATTTTTTTATTCATTTATAGAAATATGTAACATTCACATGTATTATAATGCTGGGGAAAGATTTTAATGAAAGTATTAATTCAGTATTTGCTATAACATCATACTTTGTAGAATTTCACAGTATTTTTATCATTTTTCAAATTTTATATAATTTAAGAAGTTTTTTATTGAAGAAGATTTTTAAGGATCATAAAATTATCATTCTTAACTTTTGAAGGTAAAATTACATAGTTTGAATTCTAGTAGCACCTTCAACTTCTATATTATCAGTTCTAGTCTTTGGACTATGTAGATGTAGCCAGACTGGAAATCAAGAAAGCAGTATCGCCTATGCAGGCTTCCCACGTAATTTAGTAAACAAGTCTTGTCATTAGTACTATGTCTTAGCATTTCTCATGCGAAGATTGCTAAGATCTCTATTGGTTTATACCTGTGTTTCCTTTTCCTTTCTACCAATAGCTTCTGTCTCTGTCATTCAATTTTTCTCCAACAACCATTTCAAAATGGATTACTTTCTATTTCTACACTGGGAAGCCCAGAAAAGCACAGGTCACTGTCAATATAGCAATAAAAGAAAAGGGTAAAGACAAAACTTATAAGTACACACACACACACACACACACACACACACACACACACAGTCACAAATACACAGGATAATGTCAATGACATCAACAGAAAAAAATATGCTACTTCTTGCTTCTCAGTGCTAGATTACACAGCTGCTTCCCTTTCACTATTAAAATACACAATGGAATGAAATGGCTCTTAGGTATAGTTGTTATCAAGTGGAGACAGTGATGAATTAGCAGTTGGCTTCTAAATCCAAAGGGAGGGGAGGTCATGTGTACGTGCTGACCTGCAGCAACAGTGAGAAACATTTATACCAGGCCATATAACATCCCCATGGAAATGTGCATAAAGTTTCACAAATGAAATCCACCCTGGCCTGACAAATCCCTGCTGTGAAAGCCATAGCCCACACAGTCTACAGCGGCTGCTCAGGGTGCAGCGGCCTCATCCATCCTGACAGAAAGACAGCCCTGCAATGAACGCGGCCTTATTGAGTGCCACACTTCAGCACAAAGACAAGGGTTGCCTTCAAGTCCAGTTTCAGCAGGAAGCTGTAGTGCTAAGCGTCTGGCTTTAAGTTAATAAAAAATTCAGGAGGGTAATCTCAAATGGCACTGCCACCAGAAAGAAATTAGAGGCAAGGGCCGGCCAGATAGCTCAATGGACTAAAGCGCCTGATTAGGCAGGCACAGGACTGGGATCTGATGGTATGCTATGCCAACCCTACCCCCAGGGTGCACTGAGAGGGCGACTGAGTCTGGGCATGGTGGTGCATACCTACAGTCCCAGTACTTGGGAGGCTGAAAACAGGAAGATCACTACAAGTCAGATCTGTGTAATAAGACCCTGTAGGCTCTATACTAAATACATACATACATGCATACATACATACATACATACATACATACATACATACATATGAGGCAGGTGGTATATATACAGTATTGAATAGCATTGAAGGCTTGTCCTTACCTCTATGTCCTGCCTATGCTGTTCCCATCATGGAAACACCCTTTCATCACTTTGCCTCTTCTTCAGAGGCCATTTCAGAGCTCACATTTCTTTAAAGTCTTCCCTAGGTATTTTTGCCATTGCAATTTCTCTCATCCACTAACTAGTATTATTACTTATGGTCCACAGGATACCTTTTACTCTTCAGTGATTTTGTAGTTACTCCAGTCACTATGTGAAATAAAAATTATTTATACAGAGAAAGTATTTCATTTACAGAATTAGATTTCTTCAAAAATACATTTCTGCTTTAGATAGGAGGGTAATGTAGAGACTATGGAACAAAGAAAAATGAAGCCTCTGGCCACACGGAGACTACTTTTTATTGGAAGGAGAAAGACAATGAGCAATGTGGCCAAGTATGGTGTGGTGGTCACAGTATGACTTTTAGACATTCTAACAGGCTGACAAGGTCCAGCCGTGGCAGTAGGGATGCTGCGCACACCCAGGAGAGGAAGGCTCTGCAGAAGGAAGTGATGCATGAGCTGAGCTCTAACCTGGGGCAGCTCTAAACAAGCGCCTATCCAGAAGAGTGCTATCAGGCCCCCCTGCAAAGTCACCAACTGGTGAATTTCATTGTATTCCTTTCAGGGAGAAAACCACTTAGCTCTCTCTCTACACCTCCATCTCCACTGTACCTCTTGCTTTGCCCGTTGCTTTCCAAACTATCTTTTTAGTCACGCTAATTATGTTCCCTTCTCATTTTCCTTACTTCTGGGCCTACATAAATAATA
>NW_004524748.1:1820723-1835694 GCF_000260255.1 Octodon degus
ATTACCACTTGCTTTCATGAAATCTTAATGTTTTGTTCTTCTTTCTTTTTTATTTACCTTTTTTTAGCTTGTTTTAAAGAGAGTATAGTAATAATTGATATATTAGAAATGGTCTTCTAAATACTCTTTTGAGAAAAGTGATACTCCACTTCTACTTAATGCAGAAGAAAATCAAAGAACTTTGATAATTCAGAAGTTGCTTTTTTTTTAAGCATCTATCATGCCATTAACGCACGGAGGAAAGCCCGCTCTGCGCTCCGGCTCCTCTTGCAGGCTCTCCCAAGGCTGCCGCCACAGATTTGCTCTTCAGGGGAACCCCGCTCTCGCTCTCGGGCTTCCTTCTTTCACTGACCTCCTTCACAGATCTTCAGGAAGCTTTCTTATCTCTCAGAGTCCTTCATGTGTTCACCACCTGTGGTAATTCTCTCGGCAAGCCCCTTGCCATTAACTCTGCTGACTAGACCCCTCCAGCGGCAGGCTGGCTCGCACTGTGGGTGCTCCCAGTTTTGACCCAGTAACATTTATAGGACGTTCTTTTTTGAACATCATCCTCTCTTAATGTTTAGATCATTCATTTTCTTGTAAATTCTCTTGTATGTGGCCCAAAAACCAATTCCGTGTTTCCTAAAACAACTGCAGAGCACCTGTCCCCTGTTCCTCTATGTTAATCTCCCCAGAGAATGACACAAAGGTGGCAGTTCCAGAAAAGGGAGCTGAAACATTGTGATGCACGTGAAACAGCACCCATTGCTCACTGTGCTTTCTCGAGGAAATACATGGAAAAGTGGTTCTGAAGGATGCTCCATTTTAGAGCAGGTAGGGTAAGCAAAGTTGTAGGAAACACAGACCATGGTCCGTGATCTTGTCTTCGTGAGGCTATTTCCTGACTTAACGTCCTTGATATAACTGAAGATTGTCATCCAGTTAACACTGTGGAGGGTGTTCAGAGTTCCTTCAGGGGACTGACATCCTTATAATTCCAAATCGTGATTCTTTCTGTCCCACCACCCCTCCCCTTGATTAATTCATTGAAGAGTACTATGTACAGGTGTATCTTCATCAGCTCAGGGAAAATGAGGCAAAGCTGTAGTGACTAGGGAAATGGACAGTCGGGAGGAGCTGCTGCTGCTGCTGCCATGTAAAAATGATTGTTTTGTTTTATTGTCTTCTGATTGATGAGGTTAACTGCTCTGAATGACATTGAACCTGCAAAGCTTTCTTAGAAAATTGTTTAAATGCAAGCCCTTTCCATGAGTAGTTTAAAAGCACACTTTTATTTTTATGCAGGAAAGTGGTTGCAAGATTTATAGCACAATAAAATATCAATTGCAAACATACTGTGTTAGTCATAATTATTATTAAGAACCATTTAACTTGGTATATCCCATTTCATAATCCTCATCAAACACTCAAAGATGTGACTGTTTTCTAATTCTCCTGTGTCTTTTAGGTAGGATAAATTGCTAATAGCATTTTCATTTTATTTCTTAGGTGGATGAGGACTACCTCTATTTTTAATTTACAAAGAACATTTAAAAGTTTTTCAAATAAGACAAAAGAACATGAAAATGACCTTAAAAACTTAAGAGTTTATATTAAAATATACGTGTTCCATGGGATCATATACCACAGTGGGGACAAGCTCAAGCCTAGCTGCCAATATCACTGCACCTGCTGGCAGAAGGGCTGTGCGCCCCTGCTGCCCGCGGGATGTGCTGCTCCAGAGCCTGGCTGCCCAGCTCCCTGAAAGGTGGCCGTGCTTGAAGAGTGCTGTGAGAAGTACTTGTGTCTCCACTGAGAACGGGGTCCTGGGGAGCCTGGTCTTCCCAGCCTACCCATCAAAATCCACAGTGGGAGTCAAGGAGTCTGCCTCCAGCGTCAACTGTATTGAGCAGACCACGGCATGGAGCACATGATCCAGGAGCTGCTGACTGGGCTTATCTGGTTGGGTCACCAACAGGAACCATCCTTGCAACATGGTGAAGCAGACCCAGCTTGCACGGTGAGGCCCTGAGAACCAGAGCCTGAGCAGCCTGTGGAGAAAAATGCATCTGCATCAAGAAGCTGCTCTGGGCCAGCCAGCTGCAGTATGCAAACTGCACCTTCCTGTTCACCTGTAAACCCAGGTAAGGTGGGGTCTGCACCCAAACAACACCAAAAGGTGGAGGTCCAGTGCTTGCAGGGCCAGACCATGGAGAATCCAGTTATAGTCATTGGTACTGAGTCTGTCACACTCACTGTTCCAAGAACAATGAGATGAGACCTCAAGACCTGGACCTGAAGACCAGCACTGAGGCATATAAGAAATACCCATAGTAGCAAACTGTAGCTGCTGCTGGCCCACCTTGAAGTGAATATAAGATGAAAAATGAAAAACTACTATTGTACCCTTGAGTCCTGTACTGAATGATGTGGTAAAGTCTAGAATCACGCTGAACATGTCTTCATACAAAATTTATTCCATATGTGGAGTTTTGGCTTGTTGAGTCCCCACTGGGATCCCTTTTGGCATAGGTCAACTCTGCATTGGAAGCCCAAGACCCAAGGAAACATACAACTCTTCAATGTGAAGTACAGAGACTATTAATAAAACTGTGTTCTACTATATGCTAAGAATCATGCGGTCTCTACAGCAATGAAGTGTTTGTTAGTTAAGTAGACTGGAGTTATGAGCTTTCTCCATTTCAGATCAACTGACTTCTTTCCAATAGAAAGAAGCTCAACAGAAAACTCCTCATACATGTATGACCAGGCCCTCATGGCCCTTGTACCTGTCTACGTTGTAGGCTGCCAAGGCTCACTACTGTCTTGTTTTTTTAATTAAACAGAAGCAAAAGAGAACAGAAGGAGGGCTAGGGAGACAGCTCGGTGACCTAAGTACCTGTCTGACAAGTGCAAGGACCCAGATTGAATCCCTGGAACCACATACATTGCCATCCCCCGAACTCCAGGGACACTGTGCCAGCCACTGAAACCACAGCATGGTGGTGCATGCCTGTAATCCGAGCACTGGGGAGGCTGAGACAAGAGGATCACTATGGGTATGCTCTGCGTAGTAAGTCCCTATACCAAATAAATAAACAAAAGAATTTTTTTTTAAAAATAAATTTTTAAAAATTAAAGAAGAGGTCAGAAGGGATTTTCTCATTAGTAAGTAAACTGAAGCCAAAAGAACTTGAATATAACCTTTCAAATGGTCTTTATGTGGAATTAAAAAAAATAATGAAAGGGAAAAATGAGCATGATTGTGATAGTGAAGAGTACAAATTTTGTGAGAGTTTACAACTACCTAGACATGCCCCAACATATCCTTGGGTTATAATTATGAAAGCTCATGAACAAAATACATATGCATATATGATAGGCTGCAAAATTAAATCTGTTCATTCCTCCAATGTTAGCACATGTGTTCCACTTTTTTCTCCTTTAAAGTACTTAAAAAATACAAATTACGCATTTTGTAAAATATTCTTTTTTAGTGTCTCTTCGTGTCAGAGCATAAAGTTGTCCATGTGTAACGCTGGCACTGCCTTTGTGCTTCCAAGTTTGATATGGTTTTTCACTGAAAATAAAAATTTATAAATTTAAAGGAAAAGTATGTTCAAAAAGCATAAATGTATGCATTAAAGAGTTTTCTCTATTACGTTCCCTGAAATCTTGACTTTTTTACATAGTTCTAGGAATCTGCGAGAGCGCAGAGTGCAGAAGGTTCTAAGTAGCAAAAGAGAAAGAATAAAATCATAAATCCCTGAAACAGATGCAGAGCAAAAGCATGTTCACTTGGTCTGAGTTTAGGGTTTATCCTGTAACTGACATGGGCACTATGGACAGCCCTTAGAGGAACGTGACCAAATCTGCATGTTAGAGATGAAAATGTACATGATAAAATGCAAAATTGAATATGTACGATAAATCTGCCTGAAAGAAGATGTGGATATGTAACAGCTTAACTAAGAATATGAGGAATTTTAAAAATTGGGAAATAAGGTAGGTAGTTGCTTAAGAGAAACTGTATTGAAACTGAAAAAATACTAAAGAAATAAGAAAGCAGGGGAGCTCGTAAGTTTGCAGTCAATTTTATCAACCAGGTATTTACTCATTATCTTTTGTATACTTGTTAATATTCAACTATAGTAACTAGTTCATCAAAGAATCTTACATTAAGATATCTTCAATTTTCATTAAATAAAAGTATTCTAATAGGCCAGTCTCTGTGTTTTCTAAGACATAAGTGTTAATAGGCTATTTTAAAATATCCATTTAAAACTTTTTCCCATCCTAGGGCTACTGATAAACGAAGCTACATGGTCCCTGAGATGCCTCCCTTAAGGCTGACCTACACCTACTGAGGAGTTGAATAATGCTAACGACCAATTTTCTATCTTAAATATCTCTCCTCAGATGGTTGGCTCATTGTCTTGAATGCTGCATCTAACTAAGGTCTTTCTGTTCCTCTCTCACATTTGTAACTGTGCCTACACAGCGTGATGGTAAAATAGATGGAAAGGCATAAAACATGCTATACAGATTCCTGCCAGAGAATTAAATATTGTTCTAGTTCTTTTAATCTATTAGAAAAGCAATAACATGTTTCTCCAATTTTTCTTGTTGCCTTCTTTTCTTTCTTTTTGCGGAACCGGGGATTGAACTCAGGCCCTTGCACTTGCCAGGCAAGCACTTATTCTACTGAGCTATCTCCCTGGCCCTCTTTTCTTTCTTGTTCCACAAATACTATTCATTATCTTTTACAAAATTACTTACCAGGGTTTTTGAGCAATACTGTGTCCTATAGTTCCCACAAATAATTTAATTTTAATGAGGATTTTAGTTTTAACATATATTATGTTATCTAATATATGGGTATTAATGTTTGTTGTTACTTTTTTCTATTTTATGAGTAATTTTAATGAAAAAATAAAACAAAATTTCATAATAAAGTAATAAGAGAATAACAATAGTTAATATACTGTGTGTCATTACCTTCAAAGTAATTACTCATACTGTAAGACATAGATTAAAAAGTTTCTTTTACAAATAAGAAAACAAATAACAATACCACAAAAATTTCTTTTTGATGACCAGAGAGAAAAAAATAATAGAATAACTAAAACATATTAGCATGTTTATTAAGATATTTTTGAAGCAACAGAATAGGTCATTTGGGGAATTGTTTGAACATCCCACTACTTCCTACTTACCTATTTTCTTTTTTATCTTTATTTTCATTTATGTATTATCAAGTTTCTCAGATCAGAGAAGCGAGGAGACATGTAGGCTTGTGTGTGTGACTTCTCATTTCACTTAATATCGTTCTAGAGATGCAGCAACCACCTATGAATGCCTCATCTTTCTCTACGGCAGTGTAGTATCACATTGTGTGTAGCACTGCATTTTCATGGTTCATGCACCTCTTGATGGACACATATGCAGTTTCCCAGATATAGCTATTATAAATTGTGCTGCTATAAACAAGGCCACGCATGTATCCCTGTAACATAATAACTGTTTTTAACTCTTTTAGGAAGACACATACCTAGGGAAACCTCAGCCAAATGGTACTACTATTTTTCAGACTT
This sequence comes from Octodon degus, assembly GCF_000260255.1. Lineage (NCBI taxonomy): Eukaryota > Metazoa > Chordata > Mammalia > Rodentia > Octodontidae > Octodon > Octodon degus. The sequence continues at coordinate 1,826,300 of NW_004524748.1, forward strand.
CGAAGGAATCTCACTGATTTCCATAGTGGCTCTACTCTTTTACATTCCCACTAACAATGTGGAAGAGTTCCTTTTTCCTTGAATCTTTGCCAGCATTTACTATTATTACAATTTTTGATGACATATATTTTTCTAGAATAATATGATATTTCGATGCAGTTTTAATTTGTATTTCTCTAATGGCCAGAAATGTAGATTCATTTTCACCTATGTATTGACAATTTGTAACTCTTACGAGAAGCACTGATTCCTTTCACTTACCCATTTATAAACTGAGTCTTTTTACTTGGGGGAAGGGCTCTGATGATTTTGAGTTATTTATATATTTTAGACATTAGTCTTTTATTAGTCCTTTTTCCAAAAATTAGCTGGAAATTTTTTTTTTTTCTTACTGAGGAGGTTGTCTCTCCATTCTGTTGGTAGTTTCCTTTGCTTTGCAAACATTGTTTTAACTTAATGTGATATCATTTGGTTTTTGTTTGGTTGGTTTTGAGACCAGGACTCTCTGTGTAGTTCATATTTTGGAAGAACTCACCAGCCAAGGCTGGACTTGAACTTCCAGTGCCCCCCCCACCTGCTTCAGCCTGCTGTGTGCTGGTGATAGAGAGGACTGAAACTCCCCACATGAAAGACTCCCAGGATGAGTGCATGTTCTCTAAAACTGAAGAATGAATTTAGGTACAACCAGACTATCTCATACTCTGTTACCATGACCTATATAGCATTTAGTCTGACCATCGTCCCCTTCACTGTTGGGATATGGCCCCTGGGTGTCAGCAAGCTGCACTGCCCAAGGCTTTCCCTTTTAATACTGGGGCTCTGAGTTGGTTTTTTTGTTTGTTTGTTTGTTTTTGTTTTTCTTTTTGCTTGTTTGTTTCACAGATAAGGCCTGGCTCTACCTATAAGTCCAAAGCTGTTGGACACTATACAGCCAGTGATTTAAGACTTTTTCCTACCCTGACCAGATTCTGTCTGTCTTTGGGAACCAATGAGATACTCTTTAAGTCATTATACATGAGCAGTATACATTGCATTTGTAAAAATTATTTTGATTAGTTGGCAATCTGAATAGATATTGTAGTATTTAGACAGGATAAAATATCTCTAGGTTTAAAAAGCTAGGCTTTTAGGCATAACTAAAAGGGGTGGGTGAAGAGAAAGTTATCCTAGTTACAGCTTAAGCGTGGTATTTTTCTAATGACTCTTTCTATTGAGGTACAATGACTAGAAAGAAGGTTAGAGTTAGAGAAGGACAAAGAGACCCATACCAATGTCCAGCAACAGACTGGGTTTTTTGCCCTCTAACCATGATTACTCATGACTCAGGACTCAAGACTCCTTCATGGATATGACAGGTGGAAGCAACAGTCTGGCCAGAGGGAGGAGGCAACCTCAGAGCCCTTCAATCCTACTGGGCTGCCTGGGAAACTGAGTCTGAGCTCTGCGGCCTCTGCCTCAGAGTGCAGTCTTGCTTCCAGTGGCTGCCTTGGCAGTCCCTCTCAAGTGGGCTTGGTTATTGAGAGTAGCAGCAGATGATGCTAATCTTTGAGCTCTTCTTAGAGTCCAGAGAATCAGACCTAGGGTCTGCTCAGTTTGAGGCCACAACAGCAAGAGCTGTTTTTTGATCTCTTTGTTTTCTCTCCCTGGTCTCCTCCCAGTCCCAATTATAAAATACTAAAAAAGCAGTTTTTATTAGAGTATTAAGTAAGCTATCTGGAGCAAAAGCTATCTTTTGCAGCTCTTTTCTAATATCTAGAGCTAATTAAGTAATGAACTTTACTGTAAGAATAATCTGTCCTTCTACTTAATTAGGAGCTGGAGAAGCATGTTTTACCAGTGCTTCTATTAAACATTCTAAGAAAGCAGAGGGGTTTTCATCTATCTACTGAAAAATAGCTGAAAATTTAGAATAACTAGAAAGATTGATTTTAGTTCTTTTTATGCCATTGAGAATACACACTTGAAAATGTCTCCTGCTCCATCTCCTGTCCAACTATTAGGCCAGCAGGGTTCTTAGAAAGGGAGTGCTTTGGCTCCAGGGAACTGTTTGTTCCCCTGCCTGACTATTTTCTCATTGTTTGAAGTTAACAATATGATATTCATTCCTAGATGTAATAGCATCTTGTAATGCTGCTTGTCTCTCATTAGAAGTCAATATTTGATTTAAGATTAACATTACATCCTTCCACCCTAACTTATAGGTCCAAGTAAATCATCTAAAGACATCAATGTACTTCTCAGGGTCATCTAAGAATTTTCCAAAACTCAACTTTATCTGTTTTAAGTCACTGAGAGAGAAAGGCAGATAAACTCTAGAAGTTTTGTATTGTCTATTTACTTCTTCTAAAGGATTTTGTCCTGAAGGAGCTTGCATAAACCCAGCTAAGGACAGGTATAGCCCTGCAGAGTCCTGCATTGCATTTGGCTAGAAGCCCCATCCTCTAGACTGGAAGGGCAAGTAGAGGGAACCTTACTTTCAGTAATGTCAGGAGGATTTGACTAGGGCTGTCTTGTGCTCAGGCTGTAAAGATTGGGGAGGACCAGCCTCAGGCTCTGGTGTGAGAGCCTGAGGAGTCGAGGGGTCTGGTTTTCCAGTGGCTCACATCTTCAATTTGAAACTAAATGAGGACTAGTTCTTAGTGTAGAAAAACTATGTGAACACAAAGCATTTCTGACCTTTTTTTTATTTTACATCTTCATAGTTGTAAAATACCATCATTAATAAACACTTTCTTCTGTTTTTCATTGTGGATCTAGAGATTACTCTAAAGGAGTAAGAGCAAACATCTTTCTTCAACTTTGAATGTGAGCATCCCATATCAATGTAGAAATAGTTTAGGCATCTACTCTTTATTTCTAATTGATTTTTAGACCTTCAAAGATGTCCCTAGAGTATATTTTACTCCAGAGCACGTGGACACCATCCAAAGAAATTGGGGGAAAAAATCTGACCAGCCTATCTTCCCTCTAACTGTCATGCAGTTGCATCCCCCTAGGAAGGTCATGAGCTGTGAACTTACTCCTATGGGACATTTATAAACATAATTTATAATCAGTCTGGTGATAGTAATGTCTAAGGGTAGCATAACTTTGTAATAAACTATTGCATACACAAAGGGTAAGTTGGAAGTAGATCCCTTTGGGGGCTACAAAAGAGTTCACCTCTAGAGATAGCTAGTACAGTTGGCTGGAGGAGTTTGCCTTATGCACTGGGGCAAAGAAATCTCTAGACAAGTGTGTCCACTATCTAATCACCTAGGCAACCATTTTTAACAAAACAACAAGACCATGTTTTATTTAACTTTTGAAGAACACAGGTTAAATTTGTGTTTATCTTCTAAGAATGAACTTGTTGGTAAAGGCACATTAGTTAAAGATGACTAAAATTTCTTATTTACTCTTAGTTAGCATATGTAAGGCAAAAATGTAAATCATTCCCCTGATAGCTGCTGTGAAATGTAAATTGCTGCAAACTACCTCAGTCTAGTTTCTGGAGGGGGGCTGTAATTAAGTGGTTTCACTAGAAAGCTCAGAGAGGATTCCTACTTTATTAGTGGAAATAGACAAGAATGATAGATAAGTGGAGATATTTCAGTGATCAGAAGCCTGCTTCCACCAAGGAGCCTTTGGATATCCACCAGAGAGTAGCCCTGGCCATGACCCCTCAGGTGTTCTCACTTTCTACCGACCCACACAACCAGAGATCAGTCTCCAGAAAGCAATCCAGCTGTCTTTACTGGTCAACATGCCATCAGCCACTGGCTTTAATGGGAACTCATCAAAGAGATGCTGCAAAAACTTCTCTTCTGCTTTAAAGAATGGTAGTTGCTCTAAGAGCATTTATCTAGCAGGTAGAGTAACCACTGTTTGCCAAAGTTCTATCAGCCTGAACAAGATTATCTAGCACTATACAGTAAAGGTTTTAAAGTCCACATAAGCTTATCTCTTATGTATTTAAATGATAACTAGATCTAGGAGAAAAGGAAAGGTCAGAGATCCTCCCTTAGACTAAATGTGTTTAGGTCCTGTAAGTGTGCTGCTTTTGGAGACAGCTCCTTCTGGTGCCACCCAAAATTTGGTTCTTTCCACTACATTTTGGGTTCGGCCTTCCAAAGGAGATCTGCCCAGAACACTAAGCCTGGACATGGCTGCAATGCTTTCTCCTCATGGGTATAACTCCATATGTCTCATCGGACCCAGAGACAGCATATGGGTCATTCCTCTACAATGACTTTCCTGTCTTCAGTGTTTAACAAAAGCTCATTTTCTATGGGCTTCACTTAATTGGAACAGTCAAGAAGGTTCTCTCTCTCTCTCTCTCTCTTTCTCTCTCTCTCTCACTCTCGCTCTCTCTCTCTCTTTCTCTCCCTCTCTGTTTACATGCCTCTAAGGAGGAAAGTACAAAGAGTCAGGAAAAATTTGTAAGGCCAGAGAAAGGAAACTGAAGCAGAATAGACTTCACATTTCCTACAGAGTGTAGAGGAGGATCAGAGCCAGTCTGCCCCTGTGAAATCTGTCCTCCAAGTCTTAAGAACAGCAACCAACCTAATGTCATCTTTAGATGAATGGAGTCCTGTGTTTTATTATATAGGCTATGTATATTTTCTAAGTCAATCCCCGGTTCCACCAAAAAAAGGTCAAGCAAAGAATGCCAGTAAATTTAGCAACTAGTTCAAATGCAACATATACAAAAATAAAAGAGTAATAAAATATCCCATTAAAGAAATATCATAAGCTTATAACCTTCCCAGATTTTAACTTAGATTTATCATGTTCTAACAGGATATATAAGAAACAAAGCATAAGTTCCAAGCAATGAGCAAAGACGTATCAAAATTTGAAGCATCAAAATGTGTTACGTAAACAAGTCCCTGTCCAGAGTTTATGCAACAAGAGTGAACTCTAATCTCTGTCCAGTGATCTTGGTGGAAGGCCACCAAAACTTATAGAGGAATAAAACTCCCAACCTGAGAGACACCTGGGATGAGTTCATGTTCTCTAAAGCTTGAAGAATGAATTTTAGGAACAATGGAGGTTAAGAGCAGAATATATTTATTGGGGGAAGGAAAGCTGTCCTAAAGAGAGGCAGAAAGGGTCTTGAGTAGGTTGCTTTGTTTATTGTTTCTTGAAGAGGGAATATTTATTTCACTTTGTTGAAATTAGCATTTTCTAAATTCATGATTTGAGGATTATTAGTTTATACTATCTCAACACCTAATAGAACAATAATCCAAAAACTACATTTTCTAAACTACTGGGTATATAGTTCAGCAACATGGTGCCTGCCTGGCAAGTACAAGGTTCTGAGTTCAATTCCCAGAACCAAAAAAGAAAAGACTTGAGCAAATAGAATATTGGTGTTACATATTTTCCAAGAAGAAAAGTGTTTGTTTATGCACATATTTCTATGATCAATAGCATTGGTCAGCTTTTCCATTGCTGAAATGACATGTCCAACATTTCATCTCAAAGGAAGAGATGTTTTAGTTTCAGACAGTTTCAGTTTATGAGCACTTGGTTCTAAGGCAAACAGCATGGCAGAAGGGCATACTGGAGCAGAGCTGCCTAAATCATAGGGACCTACAAACAAAGTGGCGGCACAGTACCACTGTGAGGGGCCACATTAATATCTAAAGTCACACCTCCATGACCACCTAAACACATCCAGAACTGCTCTTTACTAATTCCCTGGCTGACTTTGAAGACAATCAAGTTGACACTCTAGATTAATTGTCATATTCTACCCTTTGTCCACTTGATGCCCGAACACCTCTTTAAACCAAAATTAATGTCCAAACAAACATAAGGTCATAGTACAACCTGTCATGATATTACAATCCTGTATAAAACTGAAAAACCTACTAATACATTCTGGAAAGTTTCAATAGTTTCAGCATTTCTTAAAGTCCAAATCCAAACTGTCTTCTAAGATTTAAGGCAAATACTTAGCTATGAAAATTGGAAAATTCAAAAAGCAAGTTGTACAATTCCAATAGGCAATGATATACGGGAGATAGTTCCATTCCAAAGTGAAGAAAAGAGAGACACAAAATAATAGGAACAAACCAAGACCAAAACCAAGCACAACAAACATTGCAACTTGTAGTTCCAGGTGCATCATCTGGAGCATGTGGTGGTGAGGCACGAGTTCCCAATCACTTGTAGACAGCCTCACTCCTATCATCCCCTCCTGGATGGAGTCTCTCTGGCCTCTCTCTGGGATGGCTCTGCTCACTGCCTGCAACTTCCTTCTCAGGTGTTTCACATCTCTGGGACCTCCAGCCTCCTGTAGGATCTCGACTGCAATTCTGACATCATTGCCACAGCTCTGTGCACCCATCTTTGTGGACACAGTGCTGGCCTCCCTTGCTCTACTTTGAGATCCGGATGGACATCTGCCTAAACCACCCACACCATGGGGATGATGCCAAGGCTTACCATTAGTTTAAGCAATAGCAAGAACCCCTCAGACTATGGTTTCCGTAGCCTCTGAGAGCCACAGTGTCTGAACGCTGGCGTAAACATTCTTTAACAACTCTGAATGAGCAGGGAACTGTGGGACTTTGTTCTCAAAACAAAGCTTCTCAAAAGAGTTTACCCTTGTATACCTTTGAACCTATGATGAGCGTGGGTTGGCAAGTTCCTGAGATACTTTTAAGCCATCTTTACTTTTCCACAATGCAAAGTACTTGGCTTCATTTCAGTGGGGCCAATCTGTTGAACAACAACATTATCCTTGGTCCCAACTTTCTATGTACTTCTTTTCTGGTTGATCTTCAAGTTTTCAAATCTTTCAGCTCTTCTTTTTGTTTTTGATTCTTTTTGTAGATATGGCTACAATCAGCCAACATACTCATGCCACAGATTGAACATGGGACTGCCTAAAATTCAGCCTCATATCAAGTTTTACAATATAGGTAGTAGATAAGTCCTTTATGAGAATGTAACAGGCATTGCCTGTAGTCTAATTCTCAATAGAGTCCTCATTCCCAGGTGATACTTAGGATTCGTGCCTACACTATGCAGTCCGCATTCTTCACAGCATTCTGGTCTTCTGAACTCTGACCAGAGTGCCCATCAGGCTGTGTTTATAGCGTTGGAGTGATGCTGCAGCCTTCATCTCCAAACCTGTCCAAACTCATCTTGCAAAGCAATTCCAAAGACTTCTGAATCACACAGTCAGGCAGAGTCACAGTAACGACTCCCCTTCTCTAGAACCATTTTTCTCCACTGGTCAGTTTTCCCATCGTCACAAAAAAGTAACGAACACAAAATTTAAAGAAGTTTACTTTAGGTTTAGCTTATGACATCAGAGATTCTACTACTGATCACCAGCTGTCAAGACAACAGCATGTTATGGAACAGATCTGCTGGCTTCAGGTTGGCTGAGAAGCAGAACAGGCCCATAGAAGAAAAAGGGACAGATATAGCACCCAAGGTCATGCCTCCATATCTACCTAGACACACCCAGGCTTGTGCTTTGCTAATCATTTGGGTAGCTCCCAGATCAATCAAACTAACAATCCATCTTAAATGTCACATCAACCTGTAAAGGGAAACAAAAGAGAATTGATTAATTTTAATCTAAGTAAAGGTGCTGCTTATGTAGGTTTCAACCAAGAAATAACTGTTGTGAATTTTACTTTACTTATTATATTAACTATTGAGTATTAGTATTGTGCTTACAGCTCATAAAAATTATATTATATCTATATAAAAATATACCCTGAAGCAGTTAGCTATGAGAAAGTTTAATGTAAGATGAAAATACTGGAGCTGTTGTGCTATATGAAAACTATAAAAGATTGCAGGAATACTAAGGCTTCAGGCTGCTACTTTGAGCCATGGAGGTATTAGGTATATAAATAATATTAAAAGAATTCTCATTTTGCACAAATGAAAAGACCTGTGATGCTGGAGGTTCCTGGTAGCAGAGCCATAATACAGCTAACTCAGGAGTGAGGATTGATATCAATGGAATTTTGACCAATTAAAATAACAACATTGTACATGGACCAAATGTATCAAAATATGTTATTTCAAATGGCATCTGCCCAAGCTGGAAGTGCGAGGACAGCAGCCATGAAGATCACAGCTGCCCCGTCTACTGCTGTCCTTTGGTGCCAGCTTAGTCCACACATACCAAGTCTCTTCCAGGCAGCCTTTGTGTGAGCAGCTAGAGAGGTCACTCAGACTTAGTTGTCTTAATTTCATCACTTCAAACTGTAGTCAGGTAAGTTACTTCATAAATTTGCTTTTTAGAAAACTAGATACTTCAGGATAAAATTAACACATATTGAACATTTTATGTGTTAAATTGGCTATTTATAGCTGTATCACAAAGGAAAGTCTTGTTTGTTCTGCAGGGACTATCTCTTTCTTGCTCTCTCTGACCACTGAGACTGCCAATTCCTATATACTAAAGCCCAATTGCAGAGTTAAGGGACAGAAAAAAAAAAGTACATAGTGATCAATGATGTTTATTTAGTTTACCTAGCGAGGATAACCATAGATGTGACAATAAGCATTTATCAGCTTAGTTTCTGAGCACATCTCAGCTAGGTGTTCACAACTCTGCACCCTTCATGAATCTGTAATCATGTGGTACCCTGGGAGATTGTTATAGATAGAATATTCACATCCCCCAAACACTTTTGTGTGGCATCTGCATTCACCCATGTGATAATTTTAGGACGTGAGACTTTTTATAAAGCATTAGCATTCTATGAGGTCATAAGAGTGCAGGACTGAAGTATGGGATTAGTGCTCTTATAAGAATTAATGCAGTATACATATTGTCAATTCCTCAAGATGCATATGATTTTTAATTTTATTTTTGTTAGCACATGTTAGTGCATGCATTTTGTAATTACTTTAGAGGTATGCTAATGTTGTTTTACAAATGTCATAAGAAGCAGAGTGCCTGCTCCCCATGCTGTTGCCCTCTGTGTGACAAGAAAACAAGAAGTGGACAGTCTGCAACCTAGAACTCCTACCAGAATTCAATCATGCTGCACCCGTACCTTGGGCCTCCAGCCCTGTGCAAAATAAATTTCCACTGTTTATAAGTCACCCAGTTTATACTATAGCAGTGAGATAGCCACTGTCACCTCCACAGTCAGCTGAGAAACAAACACTTCTAGATCCATTCACATGGGTCTTCAATTCAGATCTGTGTCCAGGGTCACAACATACAGGACTTTGCTGGGCTCAAATCTACTTCAAAGATCAGTTGTGTGAGACTCTCACAAGTTATTCTCAGAATGCAAAATTGAACTTACCACAAAAGAAACCATATAATGGGGGTAGGGGAGAGAGAGAGAGAGAGAGAGAGAGAGAGAGAGAGAGAGAGAGAGAGAGAGAGAGAGAGAGAGAGAGAGAGAGAGAGAGAACCC
>NW_004524748.1:1836059-1852255 GCF_000260255.1 Octodon degus
TTTATTACGGTGAAAATTTCGAGTTGGTAAACATTAATGGTGTAGTTTACTTCTCTGCTACATGCTATCTAATACCACTAATATCTTTGTTCTGTAAATATTCCTAGTTCAAGTGTTATATGTGTACCTTCTCTGTAACATGTCAGTACAACTATGATCCTAAATTTTCCCTATCAAGAGTCAAAAACAGTCATTTGTAAAAATTGATGCTTCCTTATCAATATGCATGTCCTTAGATATAATGCCCTTCACCATTTGCTGCACTAAAAAAAAAAAAAAAAAAAAAAAATGTGTGGTTCAATTCTAGTTATTTCAAAAGCTAAAATTTCTTAACATGGTAGAAATTAAATTGGAAAAATAAATGTTCATTAAAAATCATTTCATTAAGCTCAGAGGATTAAAGTGCCTGCTTAGGCAAACACAGGGGCTGGGGGCCAATCCATGCAGACCCACCCCCGGGGCACGCTGAGTCAGCAATTGACACTGGGCAACATAGAGTACGCCTGTAATCCCTGTACTGGAGAGGCTGGAAACAGGAGAATCACTGAGTCCAATCTATGTCTGTGTAGTGAGACCCTGTAGACCCTGTACTAAATACTTAAAAAAAATCATTTCATCTAGTATTAAACTTAATGCTGAGTCTTTTTTCTGGGAAAAATGTGATCATAGGAAACAGAAGATGAAAACTTTCTGAAATGGAAGCATGATTAGAATTTTGTGCAAGGAGTAATGATGCTCAAAAGATGCATAAAGTGAGGAGAACAAAGTGAGGAGAGACGAGATTAGAGAGCACAGGCAAGAGTGACAGCTCACAGGGTGCTGGGGACAGGAGCTGCGGGAGGGGGCAAGTGAGGAGACACAGCTGAGGACTCACAAGCACAGAAGGAGCCTGATTCATCTCCTTAAAGGTAGGATTCAGTCTGCTGTGTTGAGAAAAGATTGCAGAGCAACCAGAGTAGCAGAGAGGACCTGTTGGAAGGTTCAGATAATAAGAAATTATTGTTTGGGTATATTTTGAGAAATAAAAGGAAACTGTCACTTTGGAGCTCTGAGAAAAATTCAAAAATGAAAATTTCCAGATTATTCCAGCAACAAATTTCTTTCCTTAGGTTGACATCTACAGAAAGACAAATTATCATACCTGTCCATTCTACACAGATCCTAAAGTTCTTCTAATTTCTGTGTCTTTTTAAATTAAATGGGATGGAACGTGATGCAGCCACATTTTTGTCCCACTGGGGTACTATGGGAAACTTGGGAAGGTTACTTTAAATCCCATGTCTTGGCTTATGTGGTGGTACCATAACAGATCACCTGGTGCTGAGTAACGTGCACAAAATGGGATTCATTTGGCTCCTGATCTGGGTGACTGGTAAGTCTAGACAGTGAGGCACTGCTGAGGATGATGGGTAGGAGGATGCATAAGGAGCAATGAGCAACATGTGTGGAAAGGACTCAGACAGCAAGAAAGGAAGTAAAAGAGTAGAAAGGAGCCAGGCTGATTGGACCAATCTGGTCTTGTGAGAACCAGCCCTGTGTTTCAGGCAGGCATTAATCTCATCTTGAGAGTCATACCCTCATCACCTACTCAGCTTCTGCAACTCCCACACTACTTCACTGTGATTGTGTGAGGGAATGGACATGCCACGTGAGCTTTAGCAGGTACAAGCCACATTCAGACCACAGCCCCCACCAGAGCTAGAGTCATCAGGCAGTTTACCATTCAAAGATGGGCATGTTACCACACACAAAATTACAGAAGAGCAAACATAAAACAGGACTGTGGGAAGCAAAGCATGCTATATCATTATCCTACATCCAACCCCAACAAACTCTCTTCTTTTCTTGCTCCCTTGACAGAGTGACATGAGGAGAGTCTACAACGTTGCATTTGGCTAGGTTAAATATGCACACTTGGAGAGCACGGCATCCATTGTACTCCCAAATACCCATGCTTGCCTAATGGGTTATTGTCCCAAACTTGGATGCTAGACTGAAGAGGTGAGGGGGCAGGGGGCAGAACCTCTTCATGCACCAGTCAGTGACTACTCTGGCTTCTTGTCATCCCCATATCTAAACCTCAGCCCAGACATTTTTCTCTTATGGGAATAACTCACTCACAAAATATGCTTCCAAAGCTAGATTCTTCCTACTCACTATGATTTCAAAGCCAGCCTCCCTTTTACTGGTTTTGCAACCATGACTTGTGGCTGAAATGAGCTCCTGAATGGGGTGGTAGGGAAGAAGGGATAAGAAAAAGCACAGTAGCAATTCATCCTGTCTGTAGCGTGATACAGATCAAACCACTTCACTTTGCAGATAGTGATACGCATGTCCCAGATTACATGGCTAGATAAGAACCAAGTTGTGACCAATAAATTCTTCAAATGTTCCCTCTGTTGGGCTTCATTGTTTTATGTGCCTTTAAAAACACCAAACTATCTTGCTCTTAATCTTTCTGCCTCCAAACTTTTGATAAGCAATATTCCTTCAAATTTTAAATCCTTAGGTTATATAATAGGCATGAAAACTTGAGACAAACTCAGTATCTGCTTTTTTTTTTAATATGTCAACTTCTTGATTTAAAGTACAGTATTTTAAAGTGATTTCACTGTATTTTAAAGGCTACTATAAAATAGGTAGTGAAATAATTCAATCAATTAGTTTAAGTGAAAAAGGGAGAACTTTATGTAAGATAATATTGCTATAAAAACTACAATGATTGCAAAAATCTATTAAATCCTGAAAATTATAAGGGTTTTATGATTTACTGAGTATAGTAAAATATGGCCACCAGCTTACACTGAGCTTCAAAAGCTTAAATGAACAAAAAACTGAAATTCTTCAGATTGATGGCATCTTGGGATACTTAAAGATTATATTGTTCCATTTATAAAATGACTGCTAACCAGGAGGGAACAATTCGGAACATACTACATTTCAAGTAAGAGGGAAATTGAAGCTATAAGGCTGGCGTACACAAGACATAGATTATCAATATGAAGAAAGAACTCATCCTGTAAACATGGGGAAATAATTCAAGCATGAATCTAAGGTTACATTTAGAGTCCTATGTTATAATTTATATCTGAACATGCCTCAAATTCTCATGTGCTTCTAGGTGTGTCTTTCAGGAAGTAAACGGACACTAGGTTCACCATCCTCATCAATGGACTCAACCATCAACACTAATTCACTCATGAGTCTACAGGTAAATGAGAGGTTAAGAGATGAAGCCGGGTCAGAGGAGGTGGGTCGCTGGGCGTGGCCTGGATGCGTCCCTGCAGCATCTCTCTCTGCTTTCTGCCTACAAGGCCAGGGGTGAGTCTCCTCTGCCAGGCCGCTCTGCCTTGGAGCCAGCCAGCTATGCACTGAAGCTTTTACAATGAGCTAAAATTAACCTCTCCTCTTTTAAGTTACGGGTTGGGATTTTGTGTCTCAGCAAAGAGAAAGTAGCTAAGATAGTATATAAATGTAAAGTTCTTATTTTTTAGCTCAATTCAAAATATGTATTCATCTTAATTGAATCTACATGTACAACAGCAACGGCAATACACATACAGGTTAAATTAAGTCAGCAAATAACTTACTAAAGAACAACAAAATAAAAAGATATCTGAGAATTGACTGCAGTAACCTAAAATCTATTTCAGCATAGGGATGATGTGTTTGTAAATATATTTGTTGTGGATATGTTTGTAAATTGCTATAGGAAAATGTTATGTGAAATAGTCTACAAATAAAAAAATAACATGTCTTAATGATAGGAAGGAGAAAAGGCAAAGGACAGAGAGTCCTGCTTCAGATGTCATAGTTCACTTTGTCTAGAGCAGGGCCCAAGTGAGAATTACAATTCAAATAGTTTGAGGAAGAGTTCTCAGGCAAAAGGGAGAAGTGGAAATGAATAAAGAAAAGAGAAAAAGCACATGAACATGGCTTCAGCCAGAGGCTTCCCTCAAGCCTGTCTAATTCCACAAAGGGTATAAACTGCCCTGCAGAATTAGCTTCATCCTCTGCCAAATAAGTGATGGGACAAAGCTTTGTGATTTAAAATTTTGAAGGAAGAGGACAGTGTGAAGATCCTCTTTCTCACTTTCCACCTCGCTCTTACTCTAAGATCAGATATCAGTATCATCTCCCTGGTGCCCAGGGCTCCTCTAACAGTCTAGTACTTCCCTTAGCCCAGTGGGTGACTACCACAGTGAGTAGCTGTGGGTTCCTCCATGAAAGAGCTCGAGCAGTCACTGCTAGTTACTTCTACATCCCGAGAATGAAGTCTGGGAGCTGGCTTCCGTCTAGAAATTGAGAGAACTATGACATCATGGGGCAGCAGACCTCCACTTCTGCTGTCCTTCCTTGTACTTCTAATATGCAAATGTTAACCCGGGCCCTAGTGGTTGATTGTCTCTTTAGCCCGAAAAACATGGTAGATTTCTTTACATCTTATCAAATGCCATACTATCTCGTTTCACTTTTCAGTGTTTCTATGTTTTACCAACACTGCACAACTAACACTAAATTATGACCCTCATGTAATCATTTTGAGTCAATGAGCTACTTGACATTCTTAGCATCTAAAATAAATCCTGTTTAGTATTACATATTACTATGTATTATGTTGAATTAGAACGAGAAATACTGCAACAATTTTGAACAAATCCTCTAAATGTCAGCTTTCTTCTGTCTGACAAAATTATTTACACCATATTACTTTATTTTAAAAATCCATAAAAACACTGTGCATGTATAGCTCTTATATAATTATATTAATTGTATATATCTCTGTGGCATTTAACTTATATATGTATGTGTATATTGCCTTAGTTACTCTTCTTTCATTGCTGGGAAAAATACCCGACACTCAAAATGAAGGAAGGAAAGGTTTATTTAGCTCACAGTCACTGTAGGTTTCAGTCCACACTCAGCTGGCTCCAAGGCAGAGCAGCACACAGCAGAGGGCAACCTTTCAGGGTGAAGGTAAAGAGCAAGAGCACAAGGGAGGGGTAGCAGCAGCTCAGGCAGCTAGCTTCTCTTTCCACCTTACACTGTAATGCAAACTACCTGCCCCAGGGCAGGTGCAGCATCCACACCCACAGTAATAAATCACAAACTCCAGAAGCCACCCAAGACTGCATGAGGCTTTGGGGGGACACCTAGACACAAACCATAACATTCCACCCCTAGCCCCCCAAAGACTCATGCACATCCCTTTATGCAAAAGACATTCTAGTCCATCTCTGAGAGTTGCTAAAGTGCCAACAGTTTCAGCATTGCTGAAAAGTCCAAGTCCCAAGTGTCCTCCAAGATCCTAGGAAAACTCTCAACTGTGAGCCCCTGTACAAATGAAAACTCAAACACTTGCAGCATTCAAAGGCACAAGATAAACATTGACATTCCAAAAAGTACACACAGCAGGATACCAAGCATTGGGACCAACACAAGTCCAAAATCCAGCAGGGCAAGCACTAAGTCCTACAGTTCCATGTGGGACATCCCAAGCAATCTGTGAGGAGCTGTGAGCTCCATGAGGCTCCACCCCTGTGGCACTCGTGGTAGTAGCTCCCGTGGCTTCTCTCTTAGGTCAGCTTTGCTTCCTCCTTGCAGTATTCCCTTAGATGATCCACATTCCTGGCTTTTCCAAACTTCTGGGGTTTCCTTGGAGTAGGCTTCTCACTCACAGCTTCACACACTGCCCTCTCAGGGGCACACCGCCTGGCCTCCCAGGCCTTCTTCTGAAATTGAGATGGAAGCCTTCTTAACCTCAGAACTCCTGCATTCTGAATGCACCTAAAACCAATGCCACATGGACGATGCCAAGGTCTGCTGCCAGCTGGAGCAGTAGCCAGGTCTCCTTCTCTCTTGGCTGTGGGTGTCGAGTGCCTGAATGGTTGAGCACTCTGCCCCTGATTTGGAGAAATAATTTCTCCATGCCAGCGCCATTCTGGAAAATTATTTCCCCTCAAGGCAAAGTCCCTGACCTTTGCAGCTCTGAGGCAGCAAAGGGTGGAGACCCGCCTCCTCCTGTGACGCCCTCAGGCCGTCCCTTCCATTCTCAGGTTCCTCCACGGCAATGGAGATCCTCTCAGCTCCATCTTTGCAGTCTACAGCTTTCTTGGCACTTTCTTTCTGGCCAAGCTCACATTTTAAATCCTCCTGCTGGGCTCCTTGCTCTTTATTCTCCACATAAATCTGGCTAAAAGCCCCCAGCAACAACCAGTCCACTGCCCCAATATTTGGCTGCTTTGAAATATCTTTTGCCAGATTGATAAGTCCACCATGCTTAAACTCAGTCTCAGGCAAAGTCTCTGGACACGAGCAAAATGCAGACAACTTCTCTGCCAAGTCAAAACACAAATGATCCGGAGTCCAACAACCAATGCAGTCCTTCCCAGCAGAAACCTCCCCAGCCTGGTCTTACAGGCTGACTTCCAGACAGTCTTCTGGTCTGAACTCTGACCAGAATCTCCCAAACAAAACAGCCGAAGCTGTTCTGTTAGGTCTGAGATGCCCACCGCATGAAGAAAGACTCCAAGAGATGTCCTCTCATGCAAAAGCAAGGGGATTTTATTTTCCACACATGCAAGGGACTCACCGAATGCACAGAAACAGAGAGCCCCGAGCTGACCATAGACCGTGTTTTTAAGCCCGAAGACAAAGGAAGGAGGGGGTTTTGCAAGCACGGTTACAGAAGCAAATGGCATTGTTTAATTTAAATGGCTCCTTTCACAATTATTGGTGGGGATACTAATGAGGAAGTTTGGAGTTGAGCTGTAAGGATGTTTCCTAATATGGACAGTAGATGTTCAGTCAGGGTGCATTCCACTAATTTATTTACCTCTTTGTCAGGATTACCTAAGGGGGAGGTATGCAGAAATGCAGGATGGGGACATAGGTCAGACCGCAGCAAGTTAGGGCATGTCCTTTTAAAGCCTACAAGTTGGGACATGTCCCTCCAGAACTAGTCCTGGATATTTCTGTACTGGGGCCATGTGGGTTTTGTAAAAATCTCTCTTACAGTTCCAGCTCTTCGCAAGTAGAGGACATCTCTGAACCTTTCCTATCTCTTCCCATAACCCATTCCCAAAAGCTTGTAATCCACATGGTCAGGTTGAGCCACTCCAATGACCCCACTCCTGTGGTACCAAGTTCTGTCTTAGTTACTCTTCTTTCATTGCTGGGACAAATACCCAACACTCAAAATAAAGGAAGGAAAGGTTTATTTAGCTCACAGTTACTGGAGGTTTCAGTCCACACTCAGCTGGCTCCAAGGCAGAGCAGTACACAGCAGAGGGCAACCTTTCATGGTGGAGGCAAAGAGCAAGAGCACAAGGGAGGGGTAGCAGCAGCTCAGGCAGCTAGCTTCTCTTCCCTCCTTATGTTGTAATGCAAATTACCTGCCCCAGGGCGGGTGTAGCAACCACACCCACAGTAATTAATCACAAACTCCAGAAGCCACCCCAAGACTGCATGAGGCTTTGGGGGGACACCTAGACACATACCATAACATATATATATTCATGGAGAGAAACACGAGCCAGACACTATGGCATGCATTCATGCCTGAATCCCATGTGCTTGGGAGGCTCAGCCTGGAAATCTACGAGGTCACAGCCAGCCGGAGAGACACTGTCTCAAAATGCACAACACAAAGAGCTGAGGTGTAGCTCAGTGGTTCAGCGCCCCTGGGCCTGTAAGAGGATTTGGAATATTGATGTTTTCTAAAATTTGCTTTACTATCACACACAAGAATGTGGCTTTCTTTTATTTCTTTCTTTCTCTTTTCAACATCCGCTCTACCCTTCTAGTCCTAAAATAAGAACAGTCTTTTTTAGTTTAAATTTAAAGCTAGACTTTATAACAAAGGACTTTTTCTCTTTCCAAAAGTCCTCCCTATAAAAGCTACAAAGGTCTGTCACCTCAGATAGTTTCCCCAGACATCTGCTAAGTGGGATTGAAGGTTTTCCTCTCCTGGCCTACAGGCGATGCTGGCACACGAGCCCCTGGTTAGGACTCTCAGCGCCGGCGTGGGGAGGAGGCGGTGCAGCTCCACGGCTGCCCGGCTGCCCGGCTGCTCCGGGGTGGTGCCTGGTGGGGGTCTGGGCCACGCTCCTTTGCTCTCAGCCTGCAGGAGGGCTTCTCTATCCCAGCAGTTCCTGAGCCTCTTCCTTCAGACGCTGTGCTGCGCGTGACTGAGAAGAGTCACTGAGTCACTGAACAGGTAACTTCTACAGAGGATAGTTCCCTGGGGGAGGGGAGGGTTGGGAGTGAAATGAGAGAAATTCACTTAGAAGCGATTTGTTTTCTGCATTTCCTGCAGAAGAGTTTATATTTATGATGAAAACTTCAAAACAAGAACAGTATCCTGAGGCAGCCAACTAGCTCAGGGAATTAAAGCGCCTGCTTAGGGAGATGCAGGGGCCGCAGGTTTAATACCCGGGCCTGCTGAGCCGGCCCCGCCCCCCAGGGCACACTGAAAATGAGACTGGGTGTGGTGGTGTGTGCCTGTAATCCCAGCTCTTGGGAGGCTGAAAACAGAATCACTACAAGTCCGATCTGTGTAGTGAGACTCTGTAGACCCTGTACTAAAATATAAAAAAAAAAAAAAACAGTATCTTAATTCTTTGTTGTTTTTTTGCCACCATTATTAGTACAGTAATCTCTCTCACTTCTCTGTCTCTGTCTCTTAGTCTCTCGCGCTCTGTCTCTGTCTCTGTCTCTGTCTGTCTCTCTTTCTCTGTCTCTCTGTCTCCCTCTCTCCCTCCCTCTCTTTCTCTCTCTCTCCCTCTCTCCTGCACTGATTTTAAAACAGCCGTGAAAACAGTAGACAGAAAGCAAGTTTAAAGCCTGCTCTGAGGAACTCCAAGGGCAGATAGCGAGTGGAAACAATAAAATATTGCTCGGTGGTACAACATAAAACTTTCCATCCAGGAATCAAGTCCTTCCATAGTTTCAGTTCATAAAAGCAGATTTTAGAAATTACCATAAAGCTTTCTACAACATCGTACATTTATATAGCAAAAACACATCCTGAGTGTGACATGTATGACTTCGTGTTACGTCTCATCACCTCAACTGTTGTTTCAGTTTTGCTTTCATTTTTTTGAGACATGGCTAAATAGATACATTCATATATTACCAGATTTCAGAGATTTTCTGTGAATGTTAGGCATTCCATTGCAGTGGGCCATCTTTCAATTTCTTTTTCTCATTATAAAATGTATTCATTTTAAAGATCTTCTCGTTTAACAAGTATTCACTTCAGAGGGCTTTTCTGGAATGGATTTTCTACCAGGAAGGTAATTTGTCATGTTGAGTACTGTCTCTCAAGCTAAAAAGAAAATGAGAAGATAATAAACATTCGCTGTGCCCTCTTAGTATTTGCAAGTATAGTTTGTAAAGTGACACAGTGGCTGTTGAGGCAGTTTAAGCAATGTGCAGTGCAGAGCCTAACACGTGTGCGTATTTAGGTCAAACTAGTTTCGTAAATTGGCTGTCTTTCTTGGTACATTATAGTAAAACTTTGTAACATTTGAAATCCAGCCACATTTTTAAGATAACCAGAAGCACTTTTATTCCATAAATTCTACCTACCTGTTATAGAGGTATCCCAGGGTAGCAAATCCTTACATGAAATCACACCTTCCTAAATATCTATGTTTTTATTTAGGAAACAATATCATACAATGTATTGTACAAAGCTTTCTGTTCTTTGAAAGTTAATGTTTGTATAAAAATTGATTTTATGGGCAAATTTTAAAGCTTGTATCTATTATCAGGGAAAGGACATTAAAGACTACTTGTGACGTCGAAGTCATTGGAAAGCCGGCACATAGCAGAGCTCTTTCAGAGCTGAGACCTCAGGTGACAATAAATCCCACATGCCTTCATCATATCAAATTGTGTTATGAGAAAGTATTCAACAGACAAAGGATGACCCATTTTTGCTTTGGTTGTACCAGAGATTGAATCTAGGGCTTTCACTGAGATACATCTTCTGTCCTTGTTTGATTTTGTTTTTGAGACAGGCCTTACAAGAGTGCCCAAGACTTGACCTCGTGATCCTCATGCCCCATCCTCCCCAGTGCTGGGATTACAGGTGTGCACCACTGGTCCCAGCTTAAAAAAAATTTACAGGGACATTTTCATTGACCTTCACTGTCTGTGTTTTGCAGAAACTGCTATGTGGAGGCAGTAGCCTCATATGCTGAACCCTGAAGTGTTTCTACAAGTTCATTCATTTGTGGTGTAACACGTGCTCAACACCACTCATTTGTTTTTAAATACTATGAAAGCAGCCCTTAGCTGTTAGTCTTCTCACTGAAGAAACAGATTTCTATGTGGATATTCTTAAAGTGAACAAGTCTCAGCCAGTGATAAAGCCCATGAAGGATGTTGGGTGGAGTCGGGGAGAGAAGTCTGGAAATGAAGGTCAAGGGGAGTGTGCCTAAGGAGGGCACTCAGAACACAGGATGTTATCAAGCTGCATCTAGTTTCCTACAAATAACTCCAGTTTATCCTTTTTATGCCATGCTAGTGCTCCATGATGTATAAATAGCACATTTTCTTTATCCATTTATCTGTTGGTGGGCGTGTAATATCAACAAAGAGAAAAATAAAAGATAAATAATAAGAAAAGGGGGAATAGATCTTTTACAAAAAGGAGAGACCAATTTGAAGAGATGTGGGGGGAAGGAAAGGAAACAGGGTGAAAAGAACTGACATATGTGATGGGCATGTGCCAGCTCCCCACGAGGAAAGTAATCATCATAAAAAACAAGAACTGAATAAAAGAACACAGAATGACTTCATTAGAAAGAAGAAACCCATGAAGTTTGAAAAGAGTGATGCATCAAGTATGGTGCACAGACCAGACATGCAGGCCGGGCCATTCAGAATCTTGTAAACCTGGGGTTTCTAAGTTTAGCTATTTTAGTCATAAAGGGAAAGAAAACACTTTTGATTTTTTGTGGTATTACCATGCTAATGTTTCAATTTTCTTTTTTTAATGTATTTAGGACAGGGTCTACAGGGCCTTACTACACAGACCAGACTCGTATTGATCCTCCTGTTTTCATCCTCCCAAGCACTGGGATGACAGGTGCTTGCCACCACACCCCGTATCAGTCACCTTCCCAGTGCGCTCTGGGGTGGGGCCAGTGCAGCTCATGGTGCTGGGGACTGAACCTTGGTCCCTGCACCTGCCTAAGCAGGTGCTTTAGTCCACTGAGCGATCTGGCCAGCCCTTAATGTTTAAATTTTCAAAACAGAATATTAAAGAGAAAAACTATGAACACTCCAACAGATAATGAACACATTCAAAGCTAGACTAATATCTATAATCTTTGTCTTTCTAGATCCATTCACAAGCACAGTCTGAGACACCAGAGTGATGACCTGTCTCATAGACTATCATAGATACCTTGATTGATTGATTGATTCACTGATTTTAATAGAGTTCTGAAAATCAACCTATTTCTCTTCAAGCTCTTGGAGAAAAACTTTAGACTGTTGGCCCATTACTTTAGTAGGGCGAACGCATCCTCTAGTTGTCCACATTATGTTTATGTCTAGGAGTGAAAGCCAGCACTGGCATAATTCCTGCCTTTATCGTAGTTTTCTCTGTGGTAACAAGGTGGTTTCTATGCACTCACTGAAGCAACCTGATTTTCTACAATTCTCACAGTTCACAGAAGATGTTACATGTGTGACAGGTGCACTTAGTGAGCACAATAGTAATATAAATGTTTTTAAGACCTGAACACATGTGAAAATTAATGAATGAAGGCTGAGAATTTCTTATGCAGTATTAATAGAGTCAAAGTATCATTGTAAATTAAAATATGTTATTTTGACACTAATTGCAGGACTAAATGTTTATTGGGCCTCAATTCCTAGTAAAACTGGTAGCATGTATTTAGAAATGACAACAATTTGGGCATGGTCATTGTGCAGGCATCCTTTCTTCTGGGAACATTTCATACCTGAAGCCCCTTGTCACACTTCACTCATTTGCAATCTCACTTTACTTTCGCTGTTTGGAGAGTAAAGCCTGATTCCCGGATGCACACAGTCCATAGCACCGACGTTGGGGTGGACATTTCCTCTCTCTAAAGGCACATATAAATGCAGCGGTTCAGGATCAAGCAACTGCACAACAATCACAGTGCTCTTGCAATGATAGCTACAGTGCTGCTGTCTGCCAGCGGTGCTGGGGCACCGGCTGGGGCTGTCGCCAACTGCCGTCTCCTACCCTCTTTTCATTAGTGTGGTCACTTGTTTCAGTTTTCAGTTCTTCCACTTAGTCACTTCGCACAACCTACCAGCATCTTTCCGGCTTCTCTCTATGTCATGCAAAGTGAATAAAACTGCAAGTGGGGATCTGGTTCTTGGATCAAAGTTCAGAAAAATCCCCCAGTAAAGTGTAGAAGCAGAAGTTGAAAGTAATAGGAGACAACAAAAACAACTTAGTAAGAAACTTATAATGTGGGGAATAACTGTCCTGTCAATTTTCCCTGATAAAAATTGATATAGATGAAAAGAGATTCTATAATCAGGTAACTCAGGCAGTCAGTCTCGGCCTGATGAAAGTCCACCATGCCTTGGTCTTAATGCTAGCATGCTCAGATTAAAGTTGTGATCAAGACAGATTCCCATTTCTTAAGGAGCTTACATTTTAGAAGACATATACTGGCCAAAAAACTAATTCCAATGTTATGAGAGAAGGTTATCATGGGAGAAATATGGATTAGCTAAATACTGCAAGGAAAAAAGTTTTCTGTTGCTCTTTAAAAGAGCATCTCTCTAAGATTTGGAGGTCAATAAAAGCTTCCTGTCTAAGATGATAGCTAAACTGAGAACTTAAGTATGAACAAATTCTAGGCAGAAAAGAACCCAGATTAAAATTTCAGCCCATGCAGTTTGTGAGAGCCAAGACAAGGAATGCAAGCCTGGGCTAGCAGAAGCTCAGAGGCTGAAAGGTGTGTAAGAAAAGAAAAGAGTGGAGAAGGACACAGAGTACAAGGGCACAGGCGAATGAGACGGGAATTATATGACATCACCAAGCAAATTTAACTGGAACCTGTGATTGACAGAAAGTCACTGAAGGGTTTATGCACATTCACCCCTGTATTAAAGGGACAATGAATTGGATGGGGTTAAAATCGGGAGAATGGCAGAAATTCTAGGTGACTGGCCTGATGGCTCAGTGGGCTAAAGCACCTGCTTAGGCAGAGTGCAGCAGCAGGGTTCGATCCCCAGCATTAAGCGCTGACTCTGTCCCTGGGGCACATTGAGATGGAGATTGAGACTGGGCTTGGTGGCACGCACCTGTAACCCCAGCACTTGGGATCTGAAAACAGGAGAATTACCATGAATCTGATCTATGTAGTGAGACTCTGTAGACCTTGTCTTAAATACAGGGGAAAAATAGAAAAAAAAATTCGAAATATGATGTTTCCATAATAATCTAACCAAGTGACACACTACCATATTCATACTGAGACTGGAAGAAGTTGGTGCAGTGGACAGATACTTAGAAGAGAGAACAAGTCTCATTTTCCCAGATAATTGATGACATATTGGAAGAGTAAAGATGATTCCTAGGTTCCTAACACAAGCAGCATCTGATATTCCTTAGAGTGACACACTAACCTTTAGACCAAGGCTTTGCATACCATGTGCTATTCCACTACTTACTCAGATAATTTTTTTAAGTTTCTAATTTTTCAACAACTCTGAATCCTGATAAGTCCTGATACTGGAATGAGCTTTTTTTAAAATTAATTTTATTGAGAAACAAATAGCAAGGAGACAGTTTCAAAACAGGTTAGTAGGACAGTTACAATGATGAATACATTGCATACTGTTATCTTCATAGACTTATTCATAGTATAAGATGCAGACATGACATCCTGGGATGAGTTTTCTCCCTGCCCCCAAAAACACACATCTGACTCACTGTGTGCTTGCATTTGCAGACAATGCCTTTCAAGAGGTTATTAAGGCAGAAAAGTGAAAGAGCTGAGCCTTATTAATCCAGTGTGACTAGCATTCTTTAAAAAGGAGATCTGTATCTACAGAGATGCCAGGAATGCACATACACAGGAGGGGAAAGGCCTAGAGAACACATCATATAGCTCCTAGCAAGCCAGAATTCTGGGAGAAACCAACCCTGCTGACACCTTGACCTTAGACTTCATTCCATAGACCTGTGAAGAAATAAATTTCTGTTATTGAAACCAATTAGTCTCTGGAATTTCATTATGATGGCTCTATGTGGGAATGAATCATGCTTACCACAGGCCATGCTCAGGCATAGTGTAGTATACACATTAAAAACAAACATTTTAAGAATGAATAGAAAATGTCGGTGGCCCTCTCTCTCCAGATTCTGAATATCTGGAGTCAATGAAGCTTCACATAGAAAAATAAGGGGTTTTAATTGTGTCTTTACCTAACACAGTTCCCTGTCATCACTTTCCAGCAGTATAGTAAAACAACTACATGAAAGTTGCTAGAATTTACAGGTTATATGGAATTTACCAATGATTTAAAGAATGGAGGAGAGTGTGCACAGATTATATAATTATGTTCCATTTTATATAAAGCACTTGAGCAGCTCTGGGCTTTCCTGGTCCCTAGGATGGGCCCCTAGGTATCCTGAGATACTTACACTATGTTATAACAAATAATCTTTCTTGGTTTACACCTTTGCAAATAATTTCAGCATTTGTTCAGGTCAGTGAGAAAACTCTTAAGAAAATAATGATAAGAAATTAGGTTATTTAGAAACCAAATCCATTAAATTAATGATCTCAAGCTGCGATTATAGCATGTCCTGGGGACGGTGTCCTCCCTCATCTCCAGCAGCAACTGCCCCTCCCCACCCCGCCCCAATATATGCAGATTCTAAGAAGGAGGATGGAATAAAATGACCCACACACCCACATGTCCATCCAACTGCTGCACCTCAAATCTGCTCTTGGAAACCTTTAGGACTAACCTGAACCTTCAACATGTTTATTAGTTTTTATTACTTCCTGGTAGCTGCAGCAGTTCTTAGGGTTTTTTTTTTTTTTTCCTCAGTTAGGTTTCTGAAATTAAAAAATGGTTCAGCATTTTATCAACAATAGTCTCACTATTTTTTAGTGGTCTGATATAATTTACACTAATTAGTTCTACCATCACATATTCATAACAATTTATGTAGACTAAGCTCACCTATAAGAATATTATCTTAAAAATTAGCATACTGTCTCTAGAATTTTCTATTGTTTGTGCTATTGGCTAAGACAAAATAAAAGTAACAATTGTGTTTTTCAAATCAGAAACGTAGAATTTACAAATAGCATCCAATAATTTTTCAAAAATAAGCACAAGATTGCTAAGTTTAAAAAGGTTATCTTACAAATCAATTAATTACTAAATATTTCAGGAATACTTATGGAAAGAAATTAAATGTCAACAAAAATTGTCTTTTTTATATTCTTGCAATGTATTTTACCATGTGTTACATTCCCTAATGCACTTTAGGAACCTTTGAAAATAATCTTGAGGCTGAGGGACACCCCTTGGTGGCAAGATAGGCTTACCATGCACAAGGCCCCAGATTCAATACCCAGCAATGCAAAATTAGAGATTAACAAAAAAATTAAAGCTATGTTATTTATTTTGGTTAAAATGTTTATGTCCCATATTATTTCAAGACATAAAGAAACCAAATATACTACCATATAAGTTATTACTGAAGATCAAAACATTATTTCTAGAAAGTTAATGATACCAGAGACCATAGAAATAAATGTAGCATGGCCGGCATTATAACTCAGTGGACTAACCGTTTGCTTAGGTAAGCTCAGGGGCCAGGGTTCAATCCATGGCACCCCCCCCCCCGGCATGCTGAGCCAGTGATGGAGTCCAGGAGTGGTGGCACACACTTGTAATCCCAGCAGTAAGGAGGCAGAAATCAGGAGGGTCCCTAGGAGTCTGAGCTGCACAGTGAGACCCTGCACACACAAAAGAAAGAAAGAAAGAAAGAAAGAAAGAAAGAAAGAAAGAAAGAAAGAAAGAAAGAAAGAGAAAAGAAAGAAAAGAAAAAGAAAAGAAAAGAAATGTAGCACATTACTCCTGTCAGTGCAAAAGGAAACTTACTCTTCAACCAGTCTTTATCCTTGTGTAAATTTTATCAGGTAGCTTAA
>NW_004524748.1:1852885-1855386 GCF_000260255.1 Octodon degus
AGGATCACAGTAGAAAATAAATAAGTAAACAAACAAATGATTTTTAAAAAGCTGCTAATGTGACAGTTTTATGACAGTCTTCAAAATAAAGAACTTAAAGTCATTTAATATGCAAATCATAACATAAACAACATGCCAATCAAATTGTGAATTTATGTGTGTTTTGGTTGATAGAAATTAGATTCTGAAATAGAGAGGACTGCCAAATGTTGATCACTGTATTTGTCAACATCTGTGTCTCTGTTTTGATTCACTGTGGTTTTGGTACTTAGGACTGAAACCAGGTTCTTCACACTGGTCTATATACTCAGCTGATTTTTAATTTTTAGTTCCAAGACAGGATTTCCTTAAGTCTCTAAATTTCCAAGGTTGTCCTTGAACTTGAGAACCTCCTGGCTCAGCTTCCCAACATGAAGGGACTTGGTATGGTTGAACCCAAACTGTTCACATTCAGCTATATGTCCAGCCATTGTTCTGTTCTGTTCTGGTCTGACCTGTCCTGTCCTGTCCTGTCCCATCGTCCTGCTCTTCTCTGCTCCATTCTTTCATTCTGTTCTGTTTTTGAGACAAGGTCTCACTAAGTTGTCTAGGTGGGACTCAGACTGGTCATCCCCCTGCCTTACTCTCCCAAAAGCTGGGATCATGAAGCCCAAATGATCTCTGGGTTGTTTCAGTCCTGCATAGTCAGTAGAAGACTTAGGTAAGAAAATAGACTAAGGGGTAGAGCTTGCATGAAATGGAGGTTGAGGAAGATCTTTCTAAAACTGAGGAAATTTGAGGGAAAAGCACAGAACTAGCCTGAGCTTAGAGAATATAGAGGGCTTTCCATGAGAGGATTGGAGGCCTCTGTTGGCCTCTGAGCTGGATTATTAATGACTGGCAGAGGAAGTGTCACAGGGCTCAGGAGATAGAGAACAACATCAGGGTTATGGCTCTCAAGGGACGGCTTGCTCATGGGCAGCCAGCCACCTTACAATTTAGATTTTCAAATACCAACTTCTGCTCCCAGAAACTTGGGGAGATATTTTCCATGGTAGATATAATATCACTTTAACCCAGAGACTTTTTCTTGTAGCAATTCACAGGTTTTTACTGATGTGAAATAAATCTGCCATTTTGTTTCTAATAACAACATCTATTGGAGCAACTAACACACATAGGTCCCTTGGCAACATTCCCTCAAATTGATGCAATTGGATACTACATAATGCACAAGACATTTAGATACCTCAATGCACTGTATTTGTTTGTCTTGTATGATTATAATAGGGCACAGGAACAATGACATATCAGTAAATTAAAATTAGTAATATTTTTACCTTGAGCAGATAGGAATCTCGCTAGTACTAGAGATCGTTGATCAACCATCACTGCAATATTTAAGACCAGTATGCACAATGCGTTCATGTAACAGAAGTATCACGGTGATGTTATTTTTACTCTTGTTTAAACTCCTCATTAATTTACTTGTGGGTAGCTAGAAATTCAACAAAAAATGTGACCTAAAGAATCAGAAACACACGCTTAGTTTCTAAGTTAGCAATTTTTAAATAGATGGTGATCTCTAAACTGCAGAATCTTTTTACTTTTGCCTACAGTCTCCTGCCTACAGTCTCCTGCCTACAGTCTCCTGGCTTTTTCACTGGTATAGATTCTTTTCAGTGAAATGTGGCAGCATCACGGATGGAAGAGTTTAAGAGTTTGCCTTGCACAGATAATAGGTGTTAGAATCACAGTGTCGTAACATTTCCGTTAAGCAAGATGACTCTTCCTTCTTGCGAACAAACTAGGTGATAATTTGGAGAATTTGCACCTACATTGGCATCTACAAAAATATTTGTCACAAAGATTGAACAGCAATATGCTCCTGGTTTGTATCTCTTTGGCTTGCATGGAATGCTTGTTTATGATATCTCCTACCTCAAGTAATATTATCAATACAACAGAGAGAGAGAGAGAGAGAGAGAGAGAGAGAGAGAGAGAGAATTTTCCTAAGTAGATGCTAAATTTCACATGATTGCATTATTAAATTAGATTTTTTCAAAAGTTCATAACTTCTATCAAACATTTGAGATGATTTTGAGCATTATTCTTTCTTTTTTTTTTTCTGTACTTAGGGCAGGGTCTACAGGGTGTTGAATGTCTCATGAGGTAAATCAGACTCATAGTGATTTTCCTGCTTTCAGCCTCCCAAGTGCTGGGATCACAGGCATGTGCACCGCCATGCCCAGTCTCTATCTCCATTTCAGCACACCAGCAGGCGGAGCCCGCATGACGCACTGGGATCAAACCCCAGCTGCTGCGCTCTGCCTAAGCAGGCGCTTTAGTCTGCTGAGCTGTCAGGCTGGCCCTTATGAGCAGAAAAATTTTGTACTTAGAATCTGTTCCCTAATGGTTGTCATTTACATTTTACCTCAGAAACTAGAGCTACATATGTAGATATGGATATAGATATAGACATAGATATAGATATAGATATAGAGACAGACAGAGATAGAGAT
>NW_004524748.1:1855486-1875486 GCF_000260255.1 Octodon degus
AGAGATAGAGATAGAGATAGAGATAGAGATAGAGATAGAGATAGAGATAGAGATAGAGATAGAGATAGAAATAGAAATATATACAATTGTCATTCTTAAATGGATTAATGACATATATGGGATTTTTGTTATTATAAAATAAAATACAACAAACATTTTATTACTCAATATAACTTGAAGCATCAACACATGAAATTTAAAAAGTTATGAAATTTCTTTTTCTTTAGCCAAGTGAAATTTATTAAATTCATTATTTCCTGCTTACTTCAATAAAAGGTTTCTCTGATTGATTTGAAAATGAAAATTAAATTCTCTCATTGATCCAGACAATTCGCCTTACCACACAACACCACCTATTGGTCTGGCCAAGCTATTTGACCTTGTTCTCCCTAAATTCTTTTCCACCTCTGGCCAGCGTTCTGCTCCCCTTCGAGGAAGTCCTCGTTTCCTTCTCTGCGTAACCTAACAACCGTCCCATTAGCGACCCACACATGGATGTGATGCACTGCCTGGGTGACTGCGCTAATGAGAAAATCCAGAAGCATTATTAATGATATGATATGTATTAAACTAATCTTCACTGTCACACAATTATAAATAAATAAAATTTAGTAAAGAGGTATGTTATTGGGAGATTCTTAAAGAAATAGCTTTCTAGAGAAAATTAGATTTATTAATATCATGTTAGAAAACAAATAACCTTCAGAGCATAACATCAGCTAAAATATAGCTGCATATTAATGATATCTCAATGATTATGCCCCTTTCAGCTGCTTGCTGCTCTAGACGCAGCGTTCTTGGACTCCAGCGCAGTGAGCCTGGAGAAGCCCCTGCGTGTAAAGCTCAGCTGTAAAGCTGTAAAGCTCAGCTCGTGAGGACTGAGCATTTTTGGACCAGCTTGTTCCCTCAGAAGTTCCCAGAAACGTCCTGAGAACATTTATTAAATGAGTGGATTCCGGAATGCCTATTTCTTTGAACTAGCTCTTTCCTTCCACAGAACAAAGGTGGAGCTGAGGAGCTGGGAGGTTGGCGGACAGGACAGAGAAAAAGCAGTGTCCAAGAAGAGAATCACAGGACCCGAGTGGAAACCAGCAGCCAGGTGTTTTGCAGGGAGGGTTCCAAGTTGTGCCAGCAGAGTCACGGAAGACAAAGAGGGTAAAGAAGGAGAAAAAAGAAAAAAAAAAGTATAGAAAATAATAAGTAGTATGTATATCAGATATTACAATAATAAAAGTATTATACCAATACTGCAGAGAAATTTGCATATTCTAATAAGGAAGGGAAGGGCCAGCGAGATAGCTCAACAGACTAAGCCCCTTATTAGGCAAGCGGAGGGGCAGGGTTCAATCTCGGGCACCACAGGCCATGCCAGCCCCACCCCTTGGTGTGCTGTGCCAGCCACCAAGAGGGAGTGTGGTGGTGCAGGTCTGTAATACCAGTGCTGGGGAGGCTGGAAACAGGAGGGTCGCTATGAGCCTGGGCTGCATAGTGCGACCCTGTAGAAAATACGTCAAAAAATTCATAATAAGGAAGAGAAAATTTCTAGTTTCTGCTGACTGAAAACAGATGTCTAGGGCCTTTGAAGATCAGAGACATTTTCAAAGTCCTCTTTCTTGAACCAGATGAACTGATTCCTGATGCACACCAGCAGATTAGAAGTGCACAGGTGTGGAAAGCTCTAAGGATATATTTGGATGCAGAGATTTTGCAAGAGTTTAATTCCACCCATTAATCCAACAGAAAATACTCCACATTCTGAGTGTCAGCCTGTACATCACAAGAGGAGGAACTGTGTTGGAGCTGGCGTGAGCTCAGAGCAGCTCTACAGAGCATCTTTTTTAAAGGTCTCTGTGATATACACCTCTTTAGCTGTTCCCAAGCCTTCAGTGAAATCTTGTAAAACATTACAACCTGTTCTTGGTGATTCATGCAGAGAACTGAAAGACCAGCTCTCTGCACAAAGTGTGGAGGAAGCAGTTTGGACCAGCAACATCTTCCTGGAAGATGTAGGACTGCAAAAAAAGCTGATGTGGCATGTGCAGGACATGTGACCAACTGAGCCAAGTGGAGAGCAGGTATCTGGACCTAACTGTTGCTGTAGGTGGCAAATAAAAACTAAAGCAGACAGATGTGTGTGCCATGCCTGGAGATTGCCAGAAGCTCTAAGGAATAAAGTTGATAAAAGCCCAAATATCCTGTAGTCAATGGAAGTCAACCTATGTACTGTGCATTAGAAGAAAGGGTCACATGAAATATAATGTATTGAATCATAGGATATTTGCATAGCATTGTCATCAGATTGATAGCTAGGTATAACTATGTGTATGGTGAACATATAGTCATCTCTTTAAAACAGTAAAGTAAGGGCCAGGGATATGGCTATGTGGAATAAGTGCTTCCCTGGCAAGTGCAAGGGCCTGAGTTCAATCCCCAGTTCTGAAAAAAAAAAAAAAAAAAAAAAAAAAAAAAAAAAAAAAAACAGTAAAGTAGACCCAAAAGTTACATTTGATTTGGATTATGTAACCAGTTTAAAAACCCATGGCTTGAAAAAACTTAGTTCTATAGCTCTCCAGCTAAGTAATACTAGGTATTTGCCTCTTCATTTGAAGTCCTCTAATCCACACCTTACACTCTTTTGGTAAAATCTTTAAAAGTATATCTATTATTTACCCCTTATCCTACTAGCCTCTGGTATTTTGTACACTCAGTAGCAGGGAAACTAACACAACTCCATGACAAATCCAGAAGTGAATCTGAGCACCACACTTGAACTATATGTGTGTCAAGATCATGCACTGATTAGAGTGAAGTGGAAAAGACAAGAATCAGTCAGGAAAAATAATTAAGAGGAAAAATCTTAATGATAGTTAAATTTTTTTCTCTTCTCTGTTCCTCTATTTTAAGCTGCAGTGCAGTTCTAGGTGGATTTTAAGCATTAACAGACTCTCTTGTAGATATTTGTGCACCTGTATGTACACAAAGAAATCACTTAGCATTTCATAGCCCTGTCTCTATTGTTCAGTTAGGGTTTTACTAGAGAAACAGACATAATGCCTGATACACAAATGTGTATCAGAGGCTGTATCAGGAGGTCAATGGGTCCTCCATGAAAGGCTGAAGAGTCTGTGCCGGAAACCAGGGACAGGGTGAAGGCAACTATGGAGTTCCTCCGAAGAAACAGAAGCAGAAACACATTTGTCCTTCCTCTTTTCTCTCTGTACCATTGAAGCAACAATCAGCCCTAGAGTGTGGACTCGCTGAGCCCATTTAGTTAAGCTTCTCCTACTCAAATCGATACAGTCAATCATCCAATGCTCAAAAAGAAATCATGTCTTCTATGAACATTTACCCTAAACATCACTCTAAAAGGAAGTGAAAAGGAGATATTTTTATTTATACTGAAGAAAAATAATATGAAAATTCTTACCTGAAATGTTGCTCATAAAGGCTTCGATACTCTGAATTTTCCTCCCTTTGACTATATCATATCTCAAGAAAACACAATATATTAAAAAATAAATAAAAACACTATGATACGGTTTACCTGTATCATATATGTATACTAATTTTATGATTGAAGATAATCATCTAAATTCAGAATCTCACAAAGAAATAACAAAGACTGATTAATTTTTGATCTTATGAATACAAATATCTGATTATAATGACCAGTGTTGATGTAAAATAATTAGCTTGGAGATTGTTTTTAATAATTCCATAGTTATTGCACTCTCTCTAGGATTTTATATTCCAATATATTCCATCTTGTTGAACTAATAGAATATAATTACATCTTCAAGAAATACAAATTTCATTCCAGCTTGGAATTCTAAGTTTTAAGATTGAATGTAATTATAACTTGCTGGCAGTACTATAAATTGCAAGACTTTAAAAGTTGTGGCTCAGCCTTCAAATTCATTTGTGCCTAATTTACCTCTGCGAGGTAACATTTCTTTCCCTCAGGGAGAATGTACCCCTTCCAAAATGTGATTCCAGTTTGAGTTAGAAGGAAATAGATTAAACCAATTTAGAGAATGAATGAATTAAGGGCAGCGAGCGTTTCTCTAAATAGATAAATAAGAGTGCAGCTGTATTAGTCACACTCTCATCCCTGAGATACAATGCCCCACTTCTGGAAATCAAAAGAGTAGAGGTTTATTTTGGCTCTCAGTTTGAAGAGGACTCAGCCCATAACGTATTGACACCAAGAAAGGATACCTCGCAGGGGGAGTTAGGGAAAACTGCTCAGGGAATACAGGTATCAGAGTAAGAGGGCGGAGCAAGGGAGGGACACACCCTCCAAGGCCACGCCCCGTCTACCAGGACCCACCCTCAATGTCTCATTGGCAGGTAACTCATCAGAGGTGAGTGCCACGCCCCATGATCCAGTGACCTAGCAACAACCGTGCCTATGAGCCCCAAAAGGCTTTGGGGGACAACAGATAGAGACCATAACATTTTGATCTTTCTTTTTTTCTCTCTCTCCTCCTTTCTGTTTTCAATGACAGCTCAGGTAACTAACTTCAAGCCTTTATCTGGAGCAAAATTTGCATGTATTTTTTTTAACTTTCTATTGTTACAATCCCCTTGATTCCTCATGTATAATTTCACAAATAGCTTACATTCTACTTTTAAAAATTCTACTAATTCCTTATAATTACATTCACTTGTAATTATATCAAATGTTATCACGTAATACAAAAATATCTCGAATTCTAGCTGTTTGCTTCATTGTTTCAGAAAGAAAACATTATTGTATAGTTGCTTACCCAAAGATTCTTATTGAATTGAAGGTTTCAAATGACACACTTGACAGTTTCATTGTCATCAATGATGAGTGCAGCTCAAACAACACGAAGGCCTTTTACTGTCAAAGACAAGGATATCTAGTGCCCTGCAGGCCATCACAGACAGGAAATTGCTTCTGCTGCTTTGAGCAGGGATTTCAGGAAGGAAAGGGAAAAGGCTTTTTGACAAATTACATTCCTCAAACACTGCCTATCAATCAAAGAGGGAAAATTATTTAGATTACAGTTTACCTCTTTTAAAGGAAGTGGATGGTTATACCAGGTATTGTCCATGCAAGGGAGGCCAAAGTTAATAATAATCAGAAGAGGGAATTCTGAAAACCTTCATGAGTTTTATTCATTCTATTCAAATGATATTAACTAATTATTACAAGTAATAAAAATATAAGGAAGGATATATGTAAATATGATTTTAATTCACATTGCCTAAAGAGGATATTAAAGTCCATGAACGGTCTGAGATAAAGAAATATGACTTTTAAAATGTAACCTACATTTAAAATACATGTCTTTAAGTGAAGAAATTTTGATGCCAAATAAATCACACATGCATTTGGAAGGTTGCACAGGCCAAGTGCAGCTTCATACTCCCCACATTTGTTACTCCCTTTTGCTCAAAGAAATCACACTTATCTGGCAACCATTTAACTGAGTGTATGGCCTTCCAGAGTTACAAGACCCTTGCTTTCTTTGCATCTGGCCAGAATCTTTTCCTTTTTTCTTCTTTCTCTCTCCTTTCTTTCTTTCCCTTCTCCTCTTTCTTTTAGTCACCCACGATATACTATTGCAAATATGTACTGTACATTTCAGTAAAGAAGAGTTGTCACTTTCCAACTGCCTTTGGGATGAGGTAAGAAAATTAATTAAATGTATGATTCCTATTGACTGGAAGAGGTCAATGGTGCTATTTACATTTTTCAAAACATTTTGGTGCAATCATAAAGGCAGCCCTGATTTACAGAACAAAACCAAGAACATGAGAGATGGGGTTAAAAAGTAGTTGCTCAAAAATGAGTAAGATTTAATCAATAATCCTTGGTAATCTATCATATCAGTAAATTACTGCAAAATTACATGTATATCTCATGGCATAAAGATAGTGTAAAAACAGGGAGAAATACATTATTTTGTCTCCAAAATTAATAGAATATGAGCATAAAGATTTAGGAAGCATTTGTGTGTTTGGGGCACTGTGTAACTCAGGTGTTAGATGAATCACCTAACAAAGAGCCTATGCTTAAACCTGTAACTGAACTGGAAAAATATTGTCACTAATGGAAAAAAGGGCAGAGGCTTTACATTTTTCCCGTATTCCATCTCGCAGTGAAGTCAATGGGGCGAGAAATATAGGCACGCACGGAACAGAGATTCATGGCTGAGAACTCCCTGAGAAACAGTTTAACATCTTAGAAAGAACAGAGAAGGCATTCCCAGTCATTAATTATCCCAAAGTCCCAATATAAAGCATTGAATTGAGCCTGCTATCCACCAAATCGGTAGCACTTAACTGAAGGCAACATTATGGAGGACTCTGAGATAGAATTGGGGTGTCAGACAACATACGCTTTTTCTGCGGTTCTGTCACTCCAGTCTTTTGTAGCCTTGGCAAACCCAATTAATCTTTCTTAGCTTTCATTTCTCCATATTGACAAATGGAGCTAACACCTATGATCCTGAAGGACACCTGAGCCTGCAAGTCTATTTCTGCCGCCTCAAACACTGCTCTGATGAACCTTATGTATTGACTCACAATAACTTCCTTTGAGTCACTGATTGATTAAATCATCAATGTACTCCATTAGTTACTGATAGTCTTCTTCTTAACATCTTCAGGTAATGACCTGCTCCAAGAGATGACTCTGAAAGTTTTATAGTAAGTCAAAAGGTGCATGCTTGCTAGCTCCTGTAGGTAGAGGGGAAAAGATTTGTGTTCTCACAACAAAAACACCCTAAGAAAAATCAGGTGATACAGTTCAAACTCTCTAAGAAGTCTCACAAGAAGAGTTATTTCCATTTATATTTAAATGAAATTATGTGGCTGGTGCTGACCATACAGCATTTCTGCCTTTGCATTTCTATAGCTTCAGACATTTCTAATAAAAATGGTGCTTCATTTTACACTTATGACATATGACTTAGTCTTAAAATGATTATCCAAGGATGACTGATAACTTTTAAAGTAGATTGTAATAATCTGAACAAAGAAAAAACTGAATCCAAAATTAAGATATATTTTATCACTATTATTAAGTATTGAAAACCTGAAAAGGCCCAGGGGCCTGCTCCTACCATGGTCTCTGGTGGCTGCCTGTCAATGCCGGTCAGTCTTCTCTCTTCTTTCACCACTGTAGACACATCCCATTTGCACCTGTAGTTTCTTTGGGTCATAAAGCTCTGCCTGTGCCTATTCAGGCACCAGAATCCTCATTGTTCATACCTCAGGCGAACTGCCACTTTTCAAAGCTCTTTTTTTGCTAATCACCCTAACTAGACAATTCCCTGCTTCTCCATGACAAACACATCTCTGTTTATTTCCTTCAGAGTCCTGAGCACCTGCAGGAACTATCTCCCCCTAACCTCTCAGGGTCAGGCCCCAGGCCTCACACATGCTGGGTGAACACTCTACCTCTGATTCTCCAGAAGTGAGCTCCTAGCCCAGAAATTACTTTCCTTAAACTATGGTTCAATATTTTCATCAAACTACAATGCATTATAGCCAATATTGGAGTGATGCTTCAAAATTAATATCTAGAATTAAACTGTGAAAATCAGGACTATTCTAGGCTTAATTGGTTCTATCTGGTTTATTTCACAGAACATTATGGTCTCATGATACATCCATTTTCCTACAAAGGACTCAAGATTATCCTTCTTATGACAGAGTAATATACGGTTTATGCTGACATCGCAACTTAACAAGAAATTAACTCCTATTTATGAGTATATGAGGGAAAGCTGAGGTATTGGGCACAGTTTTCCTCACTTTATATCTGGCTAAGAAAATGCGTCACATTCCATTTATAACTTAACTGTTTACCAAGAAAAATAAATTCCTTGAGCTAATCTGAGAGATTCAAATTTCAAATGAACTAGGTCTGCGGACATAGCTCAGCAGCACATCCACCTGCCTGGTAATCACAAGGTCCTAAATTTGATTCCCAGTACAAAAAAAAAAAAAAAATTAAACTAAGTCAAATAAAAAGTTAATGTGTCTCTTTCATGTTAATAGCTTACATGCATAATTTTTAATATCAATTAGAATAAAAACCTAACTATTTTTTGACAGGTACAGCAAAATTCAAAAGCCATGTCAATTCTACAAGTGTAAAAATTGAACAATTTTTAAAATAAATTTACCCTTCTCATTTAGTAAAGTTACTTGTCACCGCCACTTGGTCCTCAGCACAATTATATCAATTGCCTTTGGATTTTTTTTCCTTAAAACAAGCAGACAATTGAACATAATGAACCCAGCAGCTAAAAAACCAAAGGATATAAAGAGTGAGCTTTGTGTTTCTTTCATCTCTTACATCTGTTTCTTTCTGATCATCTGTTTAAGTAATTTTCTTCATTGGATCTGCTAGTTCTGCCATCCAGGTCAGGACAACAGAGGAGAACATGACCACCAAAGGGCCCTTAAATGCTTATGAGGAGATTTCCAGGCATAAATAGATAACAAATTTCAACCTTCAACTTTCTCTTATTGAAGTGGTCCATCTCCAAACCTACTTGCTATAGACAGGCAGAGTAGGTTTTAGGTTGCTCTTACCGTCATATCTAGTGTCCAGCTTCAATCGAAACAAATGCTGCCAAGAACTTCAGCAACAAATTTATTTACTGTGAAGGGAATTGTGTGAGATAGTACTGTATCATTCACAGGTGAACTGGATCAAAGTGGTGAGACTTGCATATTTAATAAGAGAATTGAGTGACATTTAATTTATTATATAAAAAATATGGCAGTGTCATATCTGTGTTTTGTCAGAAAAAAGATAAAGTCTGTAAAAAGAATTTTCGAAAGAGCTACACTAGATTCTGGAAATAAAAGGGTCAAGGAGCTTTTTTAATAACTCAGAGCACAGATGTTGAGCATCTAACTTACACCACTGTCAGCAAGGTTGTGAACAGAAAAATTAAATGTGAGCTCTGTGTCAGGAATAGCCTTGACAAGCCAATGAATGATTGTGAAAATTAAGGGACAGGCAAAGATTAAGGATGACTCCTACTTCTGTCTTGGGCCCAAAATTGACTAGACATCAATGCAGAAATTTAGAAAAACAGACTGGGAATGTGTCTAGGGAGAAGACCATGTGCCCAAGAGGAAGAGAGAAGGAACAGGAGCTACGAGCAGGGCCCAGCTAAGCAGGCACTCTCCAGCTGCAAACCCTGGCTTCACCACAAACAGCAGGAGTGCAACTCTTCATACACTAGCAGAGGAGAAGTGTTTGACTATGACCCAAAGGTATTACACAAGTATTCCCCCAAGCTAGCAAAAATGTAATAAAACTTCCTTTAGACTTTGATGCTCCATGTTTTATTTTCAGAGCAGAGAGGAAAGAGAAAGGAAGGAGAAGAGAGGAGAAGGGAATGTAAAAGGAGTTAAGATGTGTTATGTCCTTGTACCAACTCCCCCTGTTGGAGGTAGACGTTATGACTGAAGACATATACTCATGGAAATCATTTTGTTTTTTAAGAAAAGAATCTTTTTTTGCTTCCAATTTCTCACCTGCTCCTACATTTCCTCCAATTCTTGACACATTTCCAGTCACCACCTGTCACATGGAGAAAGGCATCCCTCCGCCACCAATGACAGTATTTAAAATGAGCAGTTTTCCTAGATTCTAGAAAATAATGTCCTTTTTGTAATCTGCTTTAGATTTGTAGATTTTTCAATGGACATAATTACTATAAAAAGCTATACAATCAATGGAGTATACAGGATAAATGTTTACTGAAGGCAGCTGGACTCTGTGTGGGGGGAGACAGCACAAAAGAACTAATACCGAGAGGATCATTGGAGGTCACACAGATAGTGAAATAGAGAAAGTTCTGCTAAAAGACTAGAGTGTGTTAAGTGGAAACTGAAGGCGTAACACAGCAATGCTAGCAAATGCTTTGATAAACTTATTTCATTCACAGATAAATGTGAATACTATTATCAAGCCACATTTTACTCATTGCTAAATTTCAGTATTTTAATCTAAACATCTTTTCAAATGTTCTCATATTTTTCCAAGATGCCTTTTTATTTAGCAATGTAAACCAAAATTGTATTTACAGTTATACAAGTAAACTTAGTAGAATCCATATAAGCTTTGAAAATTTGACTACTTCACAGGATGTTATGGTTTGTGTCTAGTTGTCCCCCTAAAGCCTCATGCAGTCATGAGGCAGACTGCTAGAGTTTGTGATTAACTCATAATCACTGGGATTATGGGAATAAGTGCTGCAGGGATTATGGGTATGAGTCCTACACCTAGCCTCAGGCAGATAGCCTGAATATGACTTGCTCTCCGTGGCCATTGTTGCTGTTATTCTTCCCTTTTGCTGTTACTGTTTTGCTGCGCTCTGCTGCCATGAATTGCTGCCCTCTGCCACATGCCAGTCTTCCTCAGAGCCAGCTGAGTATAGACTGAAACCTCCAGGAACTGTGAGCTACATAAACCTTTCCTTCCTTCATCTTGAGTACTGGGTATTTATCCCAGTAGGGAGAGAAGAGTAACTGAGACACAGGATATGTCAGAAAAATTTGTATATCAACACTCAAATAGACTTCAGTTTTAAGTATAAATTTTTACATTCATATCATCTGAGAAGTTTTCTAAACTCAGTTATCTTAGCCAGACCTGGTGGTGCACGCGTGTAATTCCAGCACTTGAAAGGCTGAGGCAGAAGAATCACTGTGAGATCAAGGCCAGCTTGGAGTACCTAATGAATTCAAGGCCAGCCTCAACTAGACAGTTAGACTCTGTCTCAAAAAAAAGTCTTAATAAGGGTAGCTATTTAAATTATAAGATACTAATAAGAAATTTTACTCCGCCATAGCTAGACAATGACAAATGAACTTAATTGCTATGCAAAGATTGAGCGGACATTCTTGGATCTGGGCTCTTTCTTGCTCCACTCTCTCTTTTGTGCACAGATAGGTATACACAATAATGCTTCATAGGTGCAGTCCACCTTACAGAGAGAATTGATCATAAAATTATAAAGGATCGAGTATGTAATCACAGCCCTTGAGAGGCTGAGGCAGGAAGACTGTTGTAGATTCAAAGTCAGCTTAGGCTAGAAAGTCAGCTCAAAGTCAGCCTTAACTGCATAGCCAGATGCCGTCTC
This sequence comes from Octodon degus, assembly GCF_000260255.1. NCBI lineage: Eukaryota > Metazoa > Chordata > Mammalia > Rodentia > Octodontidae > Octodon > Octodon degus. The sequence goes on from NW_004524748.1 coordinate 1,866,631, forward strand.
AAAAAGACAAAAGCAAAAACAAATATATATATATATATATATATATATATATATACTATCTGTAATTTCTAGATTAGTTATATGTTTTATTATTAGCGTTTTTTATGTATTTAGTACAGGGTCTGCAGGGTTTCACTACGCAGATTGGATTTGCTGTGATTGTCCTGTTTTCAGCCTTCTCAGATTATTAGTATTTAATACAGAATATTATCGTTTGACTTTTATTTCATACAATATATACTCAAATATTGATATATTGTCTGATAATCTAAGTCATATATGAGGATCTCTACAGTATTAAGTGTAGAATATGTATACAAATATTTTGAAAACAAAATGTATTTCCTTGTTTCCACAAACACAAAACAAAGCATTGTCTTTTGTACTTAGAACTCAATAAGTATCAGTTTTGTTGACTTGTACAAAGTGTGAAGGGGGGGAAGACACTGAATTGTAAATTCATAATGATGGATAAAATTATGTGTGCATTGCTACAATTAATCTTAAAAAAGGAAAATGTGTATTTGCTTGTTTTATTTAATAATGAGGAAAAAGCTCAGAACATTGAATTAAGACTTTTAGGGAAAAAGGAATTGATAAAATTATACAGATATATTTCATTATTGCAAAACATAATTATTTTATAATTAAAATTTCAACAGAAATTTAATTTTAAAAAAAGGTACCGCTTGCAAGAAGCTGATAAAAATAACTATACTGAAAAGAACTGTTTATTTCAAGTGTTTGTTAAAACACTTATTTGACTGCTCATCCTCCATGAGATATACACTACAAAGAAGCATACTAACAGAAACACACTCTAAATATTAAAAATTCCATACAACATTGGAAAGGGCCACTGCATGAGGATGCCAATTCTTTCCAAATTCATTTATGTGTGGAACAAAATCCTTTCAAATTCCTAGAATGGATTCTAATGAATTGATCATCTTAGAGAAGAAAAAGCCCAAAAATAATCTTTTGGGGAAATACATGCTCTACAAAAGATTCAAAAAATGAAGAGTGAAATATTGATACACTAAGAACAGACACAGACAGTGGCATTCTATCAAAAGATTGACACAGGGCCAGGGACATAGCTTAGCAGCTCAGAGGCATAAGCACCTGACTGGCAAGGTCCTGAGATGGATACCCGATACCACGAGTAAAAAAAAAAAGAGTAATAACTGAGAATTTATGTACTTAGAACAACATTAGGCTGACCCTAGAATTAGTAAGGAAGGCACACAATGGCTAACACATTGAGATAATTGGGCAGACTTCTCTAAAAAAGTACAAAAGTACTGAAATCAGTACTTCAGCATGTACCTAAGAAAAATTCTACTACCTTAAAGATCAGAAAGACAAGAATGATGAATTTTTGTTAGTTTGCAAGGACTTTCTGTTTAATCGTTACATGAAGCTCAAGTAGCACAAAGGAAAAGATTGGCTTACAGGGTTACATAAAAATATAAAACTTCTGAAACATAAAGTACATCACAGAAAAGTTAACTGTCTGACATCCAAAAGACAAAATACTCTAAAATACATAGTACATAACAGATTCAATGTTATTAGTTTATAAATCACTCCAGAAATAAAGCCTAATAATAATCAAATTGAAAAAATGCAGAATAAACTTCTTTGCAGATATTTCACAAAGAAAATAAGTTTCTACTACACAAGTGAATCTTGACTCCCACACTTTGTTACATAAATAAATACTCAGTGTCTATTGTACAACAAATAAAATAATTTTAAATTTATTTAATATAGTAAAATAGGGCCAGGGAGATGGCTCAGTGGAATAAGCGCTTCCCTGGCAAGCTCTGAGTTCAATCCCTGGTTCCACCAAAAAAATAAAAAATTAAAATAATAATACGGTAAAATAGTGGGTTTGAACAGTAAAGAAAAACTGTGTACTCTTAAGGAAATACAATATTCTAATGCTTGTGATCGCTAATAATGTAGTCCTTAAGAACATTCCAGAATGTTCATGAAGACACATGTACAATTAATCTAGCTGTGTAAAATGAAAATAATTTGGAAACCATTCATATAAATAGATGTGAAATATATAAATAGTTACATTCATTTTGGCTTTTCTATGTTAAGGAAAACTGTGGTAATTATTTTTTATGTTTTATCTACTTATCTATTTATTTATATATCTATTTGGTACAGGGTCTCACTACGCAGCTGGGACTCATAGTGTTCCTCTTGTTTTCAGCTTCTCCAGTGCTGAGATTATAGGCATGTGCCACCACACCCAGTTCCAGTGGCCAGCTCAGTGCCTGGGGCTCTGAGGCTGCATGACATGTAGTACCAGGGATTGAACCCCAGACCATGCAATTGCCAGGCAGGTGCTTAGACCACTGAGCTATCTCCTCTAGCCCTATGTGGTAATTTAAGAGGATAAAATTTCTATCCTAAAGTTAAGAGTTTCTCTGAATGTCATTAAGTTTAAAAATCAGATTGCAGAAACACATTGAAAGTTATTCAGTCTGTCTTTCTACTTATATTGATAATAGAATCAGTATATATATGAGAGAGGGCACATCTGTGTGTATGTTCATTCATGTTTTAAATACATAAGGCATTGACTGAAGGATATTTTTCTTGGGAGAGGGGTGGCTCAGGCTGCCTTAAGGGTAGGTCTGTTAAGGCATGTGGATCTGGGGATCGATCCGCTGTCCTGTTCGCCTAACTGGGTTTGCCCAAGGAGGCACTTAAACAACTGAGCTAACCCGCAAGCCCCTGGCTTTGGCTGAAAAGATACAAAGCAAACAGAAAAAGGTGACTGAGTAGGAAACAAAAGAGACTATTCAACTTCTGTATCTATATGGTTTTAGTTCTGCAAAATAAAGTATACTTATGAATTCTTTCTAGTTTATTTTAATGCATTTATTAAAACTACAACCTTGTCAAATCTGCTACTTCAAATTTTTAATTATATTCTGTGCAAAATCGGGAGGATTATCTAGATTATTCTCAGGATTCAAAAGGCTGTTAAACCAATACTCTTGGGACCAAGATTTCTCGGAAAGAAAAAGTTTGGGGAGCCATTCTGGATGCTGCTGCGGAGAAAAGGATCCTGCCCAATCCTGCCTTCTGCAGCCAACAGCAGCAAGGCTGGTTAAGAGTTGGAGATAGGGCTGCTTATTGCCAAGAGCCGGAGAGTTTAGAAGAAACAGTTGAAGAAGGAAAGCATGAATTGTTTATGTTTAACTGCCATTGGTTATGGTTACAGATAATAAAGGTTGAATCATAGAAAGGAGGCAATGTTTCAAGATCAGAACTTAATTCTTAAGAGGTGCCTGTTGCTTCCGGCTCTGTTGCGTTAGGAGTCCAGAAACTCTAGAGGAAAGCGGCAAGTTGGAATACTTGTGCAATAGCCGCCACTGGCTTCCGGCGAGGCTCTAGGCTACACTGAGAACACCGAACTTTCTTATTGCTTTGTCCCATAGCTGGTAACTAATTAACTTCCCTTATTCTTTGTTCTCTAACCTTTCACTCTTCTAATTAAGTTTGAGATAACTAACAATTTGTTTTTTTTTTCTTTTCAAAGTTTTATTGATAAACATATAGCAATGAGACAGTTTCAAATCAAATCAAAAGTACAGTTTCAACAAATAATACACTGCATATATTCTTCTTAGTGGTTAACTGCTGTACAATTTGTTTTTAACAGGTTCTCGAATGAAAGCCAAGCTCTGATACTCACAAGTGAGATAACTTCAACATCCCATTTTTAGATGAGCAAAGGAGTTACATAGAAATTGCTAACGCACAGGATCGCTGTGAAAAATCGAACTCCCATAAAAAATACAAACAGATATAAGTTCACTTTATTAGCATCATTATTACATTTTGGTGACTGTGGCTTTCTTTATCTGTAGTATATCATATGGTTCACGACTATGAGATAGAGACAGGCAGGCAGGCAAACAGACAGAATTACTTGTTGGTCCTTTGGAAAACCTGAATAAGTTAGCCTTAGCTACAAAAATGAGTTGGGATTATGTATTAAATGTAGAATCTGCCAAAAAAAAAAAAAAATGTATACACACCTCAGGAAAAGAAAAACTGCGTGACTTTTTTGTTTGTTTCTTTTCAAGAGATGGTGCTATTCTCATATGGGGACCCTAAACAGTGTAATATGTTGAAAAAAAAAAAAAAAAAAACTATTTTACCACCAGCCCATACAGAAGAAATTAAAAATGTGTGCACAGCAATGTCAATCACCACAGACAGCCAAGTAGCACTTCACCACGTCACCATGCCAATGTGTGCCTAGAAGCCAAGGCCACCACTGTGAGTACCTGTTGTGGAGGCCACAGGTGCCTCATATTAATCTCATGATGTCTCAGTAAATTTAGTATTAAAGTATTTATACAAGGTTTCCCCTTCCTGAAGCGTGCTGTATGGTTTGGCACACTCCAGGTATGTCAGAATAATGTTCTATTTCTCAAGAATCTTCACTAACCTTGAAATCACATTTTACATTTATAAGAGAAATGTACATTTCAAATGAAAGCTCATAGTTTTGCCTTTTCAGAGGGAAGGAGTAACTTAATTTCATAGGATACTTTTCACACAGCATAGAGTGTTAAATAGATACCAGTTGATTCCTCCTCACTTGATTGTATCTGTGTTTACCTAGTCAGTCTCGCCCAGAACATACTCATATTCGTAAACTGTAGCAAAATTGATTCCTCCTAATAGAATAGTCATGCCTGTGTCATTAAGTCAGTCTTCATCATGAGGCAAGGACTTATGTTTGCTTGTCTGGGTCAGCAAGGCTGAGGACAGTGGTCCTTTGAGAAGAATGCTTTTGTAGCCACCCACAGAAAAGAAGCTCACTAGCAAAGAATGAGTTTTTACATGAGAAGGAAAATCTTTAGAGGATCAGTTTGTTTATGATTGTGTTGGAAGACGGCCCTTTAAAGCTCCATGGTGAAAAAAATTATTTATTTTGACTTAGGAAAAATTGTTTTAAGTTAGGCCCATGCATTTATGGGATTACTGACCCTGGAAATCTTTTGTGAAAAAAAATTGCTTTTATTATCAAATTTTCAGTAATAGTAGATTAATGACTTAAAACTATCTTGAAAGAAATAAAAATGCCTTTGTAAACATGATAAATTATATTTAAAACTTAGAGAAAAGAAAAACGAAACATGTGCAACAGCACTCTACACTATTTCTCTCTTTTCTAACCTAAGGAGCACAGTTAAACTAATGAGTTTCCAAAGTGAAAAATCTCTTCACATATGAACTTGGTCATCTGCAAAAAGAGAAATTGGGTATGACTAGAAAAGAGGCGGATGTGAAAGTGTTTCTCATTTGCAAGAGGCTCATCTCTAAGGTCCCTTGTAGCTAGGAAATACTACAAACAGTGGACATAGGAGAACAACGCAGCAGGCTGTGAGTTTAATTCTGTGACTGTTTGCAGACAGACAAGCGTACATGAGAACGGGCACGCACCTCTACGGAAGCACACACAGGTCAAGGATTCCGTACCTCAAACAAGCACACTGCCTCTGCCTGCCTGGGGAGCACTTTCTCTCTGAGCATTCTTTCCTCTCTTGCAGGCTGATATTATTGAGATGTAGCTGCACAATACCTCAAAGCTCTTTCTCAGAGAGGCATTTATATTTATGGAGAGAAGGGCTAATGACACCAATGGGAACAGTTAGGGGGAGATTTGCATCTCACCTGTGTGTATTTGCCTGGTAGAATCAGGCTTCCCTTTTTCTCAAATTGTCCCAGGCTTGACAAAGTGACCTACATTTTGGCAGCCCTTTCTTCAATCGAAGCCCTCTAGCAAAAGCAAATGTCCTTGGAATATGAGGCCAAAATGAAACACTGAAAGATGCAGCAAGATTAACTTCCATTCTTTCCTTTGTGTATTGAATTGACATCGTTAAGGAAAGCAAAGCTGTGAGTGAACACTAAAGCAATTTACAAGGATCTGTGCTAATATGAGTAAAGAATATGGCATTGTTAATAGCTAAATTTTAAAAATTAATAACAATCCTTTTCAAAAGTTATTAGCTAATAAAAATAAACTCTTTGCTAATGAGCTATTGTTCTGCCCAATGGATCAGGTCTTATCAAGAACTGCATTTCTATGCCACTGATTTATGTTTTTAGTTGGTTTCAAAAATGTTTCTTCACTTACCCAATAAATTCTTTTTTTAAAATAATTTTATAAATAAAAAGTGACACACAGATGGTAAATATAGGACCATAATTTTGTGGGTGAGAAAGCTAAATCCTATGTGCAAGTGAGGGGGTTTAGAGCCCAGCTGTTGACTCAGCTGCCACAAGGAACTCTCCCGAGGGTGGTATTCGCAGCAGTTCCTAGATGCTGCACCCACCCCACACCCTGCTTCCAAGAGTGACCCCAGATGACCGCAGTTTGAAAACCAACTTATTTACAATGCATCTGTTGCCCCAAAGATAGGACAACATCACCTCTCCTTACCTGAGACTCACACACACCCTAGGTCACCTCCAAAGAGAGGCTACTTTCCCACTTCACACAGAGAAAACCACACAACAGCCACTGCCACTGCCATTGTTGTACTGAAACCTCTTAGGAGATCGGGGACTCTGACACCCCACCTCCCATCTAGATGAATGATGCCTGTACAAGCATCTGTTTGTTAAAAAAAATAATAACAACAACAACAAAAAAATTAGAAATTTGTTACTCATTTTCAGGATAAATCGAAGACTTTTTCCTTGTTGTGCTTTGCTTTTTTCCTGAACACAGCATCCTGCTTGATTCACAGAAGCCACTAATTTTAGGGCACAAGAGCCCTATTCTTTTCACTAATTAAACAAGTAAAAAAATATAAAACTTCCCAAATTTGGAAATAATATGCTTCATTTTAATTTCTGAAAATTAATTTCATTTGACTAATTGCTTATAAAAATTTTAAATTATTAACAGAAAAAAATACATTGATCACAAGAACAGAAAGTCATCATAGGGCTGAGTCCTCTAAAGGGAAGATTGTGACCATTGAGATGTGGCCGGCCTGGAGAGTCAGAAGATACTGTAATTACGGAAAGTGCCCAAGGAATGTGTGTGTGTGTGTGTGTGTGTGTGTGTGTGTGTGTGTGTGTGTCTAATATACTATACTTCCTAAGTGTTCATGAACTTCAAATGTGCTAATGTGGTTTCTACATGTTTTGTTAAGGTAGAAATGCAAAGTTAAGACAATATTTTTTATTGGAAAATGCTTTTGGGCATTCTCCAAAAGATCACTGACAAATGAGAGAATGAATATATGTGAATATTGTGATGTAAACTGTTGTAGTTACTTTTCCAATTGTTAGGACAATGTCTCAGTTACTTTTCTCTCCTTGCTAGGACAAATACCCAACACTCAAAATGAAGGAAGGAAAGGTTTATTTAGCTCCCAGTTAGTGGAGGTTTCAGTCCATAGCTGACTCCAAGGCACCATCTTTCATAGTGGCAGTAAAGAGGAAGAGAGCAAAGTGGAGGAGTAACAGCAACAATGGCTGCAGAGAGCAGGTCTGTGTCCCTAAAGTTGCATTCAGGTTGTCTGCTCCAGGCTGGGTGTAGCACTCACACCCATAATCCCAGCAGCACTCACACCCATAATCCCAACAATCAGGAGTTAATCACAAACTCTAGAAGTCCACCCCATGACTACATGGGGCTTTGGGAGGCAACTAGACAAAACCGTAACAGACAAAACACTCAACAGTCATAAGTTTTCACAGTTTATAGAGGTCTCAGTCCATAATTGACTGGTTCCAAGGCAGGGCTCATGGCAGAGGAGTATGACAGGAAAACCAGTCAATTACAGGACAGGCAGAAAACATAGCCAGTGTCAGCTTCTTTTTCTTTTATCCCATTCAGGCTGCAAGCCTATTGATTGATGCTCCCCGTAGAAAAGTAAAATAAATTTTTAGAAATAAAAATGTAACATATTATTTCTAAATTTGGGAAGTTTTATTTTTGTATTGTTTTTTATTAGTGAAAAGAACTGAGCTCTTGCTCCCTAAAATCTGCAGCTTCTGTGAATCAACCATGATGCTATGTCCACGAAAAAAGCAAAGCCTAACAAGGAAAAGGTCTTTGGCTTTGGTTCTTTGATTTGTCCTGATAAAGAGTAGCAAATCTCTAAGCTTTTTATTTACAAACATGTGCTTGCAAAGGCCTTGTTAATTAGATGGGAGCCTGAGCACCAGTCAGAGGGCCTTCCATTACCCACACCAAGAACCATGTAAAATAATCAGTAAGTTAATTTAGTTCTCAGCCATCAGTAAGCCCTATTCATGTACCCCAGATCCTGTTACCTCTGAAAAGCCCCATCTATAAGTTCTTTGAGGATTTATCTAGATACAAACCATAACATAAGCCAGGGCATAAAGTAAAAGAGGAAGAAGGAGACAGAGAGTGAAAGCGAGAGCCAGGGCCAAAGCCAGGGCCAGAGCCAGGGGGAACTGGGAGGGGGACAGGGAGGAGGAGGGAGAGGAAGAGGGAAAGGGAGCCAGACAAAGCAAGAGACATAGACAAGGGCCGGCCAAATAGCTCAGTGGATTAAAACACCTGCAAGTAGGTGCAAGGGTGGGGGTTAGATCTCCAGGCCTGCCATGCCGGTCCCACTCCCAGGGTGCACTGAGACAGGGATTGAGACTGGGCATGGTGGCATGCACCTATAATAACAGCAATTGGGAAGCTGTAAATGGTAGAATGACTATGAGTCCAATCTAGTAGTGAGAGCCTGAACACATGGTAGACCCTTTCCTAAAATACAGAAAAAAGAGAAAGAGAGAGAGACAGAGAGACAGAGAGAGAGACAGAGAGAGAGA
>NW_004524748.1:1876755-1885323 GCF_000260255.1 Octodon degus
GTTTGAAAAAAATAAATTATAATGACCAGTTCTGTCCACTAAGGTTGTTTTGTGTTAAGAAGACATGCCAATATTACCTGGAAACTCAAGGTCTTTCGTTGACTTAATAGTTTTTATAGGCATTACTATAATAATTTTTCTACATGAGATTAGTATAGTTAATTAAAAGCTATCATAGGGTAAGAAAAGGGAAAACACAGAGGTAGAGACAGGAGTAAATTATTAATGGGATTATTTACTAATGATGCAAGATCTCCACAGGGAGATGACGTGATATTGCATGTCTCAGTCAGAAGGACTAGCATGTATTAAGGCAGGGGTGCGAGAACATAGAGCACTGGATTAAGAATAAGATAGGGAAGACTGAGTCTTCTGTTACTAAGATCTGAATGTACCTGTGATCTAAATCTCTATGTCACCAAGCAGTCATATGCTTTACTGACACGCTCACGAGAGTTGAATCTCAGAAATACACCCATAGATAAAAAGCTTATTTTTTTCCTGAAGATATTTTTCTACTAGCTATTCTTTTTTCAACCTTTATACATATACCTTAAAAATTACATCAAAGTTTCCTTCACGTTATGCAAATATCTTGAGCCCCATTCCACAACTGTTATCATTTTCAGCAATTTTTCTGTCAAATTTTATAACAAGTACATTTTGTCATCCCAATTAAGTATTTCCATTGTAAGCACAATGAAGTCTTTTTTTTGTGATAGGCTGAGGCGGGATTGGAGGAAGGATAATGACTTTAATAATAAACTGGATATGTGTCCAGAAAAAAAATACAGATACTGTCTTTGACTTTAGTCCAGGTTAAAATTTCTGAATTTCTCATGTCAAACAGTTTTAAGCACAAAAGATGTGTTTTAAATGGTTCATAGGACAACCAAATACAGTATTATTGTTGTAGGCAGCTAAGTTAGATAGAAATATTATAGACAGTCAGACAGGGTTAGGCCCTTGAAGGAGACAATATGGAAGACAAAATAATTGCAACCGTGGAAGAGACAGACACCCACCCTGTGGGCCACACCTCAAGACAAAAGATTAAACAAATATAGTTACATACCTCCCCAGGAATGGACATCAGGGATCAATATTTTAAGAAGGTATCAATCACCTTGAAAAAGCCAGGAAGAGTCACTGACTCAACCCCTTGTTCTATAATAATACCAGCTTGCTTTGTGACTCACTTCCCCATTTGATCTCTGTTTAATCAATTTTACCTAAACAATCATATTTGTAATCTTATTGGCAGAACACACTTGTGTTCTACCACATGCCCACCTTGGGATTTCCTACTTTTCCCCATTTTGGACCCACCTCACTTCATGGATTTGCTCTATAAAAATCCATAGAAAAGGCAGCGTCCTTGGCAACCCATTGGAGTCCCCTTCTGTCTCTCAGACACAAACTTCCTTTCCTTCAATAAATGTATCCTGCTGTTCACCTCTGTTGCTTCTAAAATTCGGTCTTCAATTTTAGAGAACACTTATACCAGGTATCTACCAGTTGGGGGTTTCTTTCTCCTCTATCACTCTAACCCTATGAAGGACAAGATATGCAAGCTACATTGACAAAAGAGTTTAAAAAAAGAAATACATCAAACTATGGATAGGCAGTTTCATTTTCCCAGGAAAAGTATCTTTCTAATACCTACAAAATTTCCTGCACTAGAAAACAAGGGAGTTGCAGAATATACTAAACCACGCTTGCAGCTTAGAGAATCAATCAAGTTACAATAATAACGAATTATGTATAATACGTACAAAAAGCCTCCCATTTGCCAGACCCCAGAAATACCTAGGCATTCATACTCAGGGACGTGTGTGTTGTATTTGCTCAGTTTGTAGGTGTCTTGACTCTTACAGAACCACATCTACATATCTGTGGTGTCCTAGACTCAGGAGTGTTGTGTCACTCTGGACTTAACATTATTTTGTTGTTGCTCATATCTGACTGCAGTGTGTACTTCTTTTCCTGCTAGTAATTGGATGTAGTCACTCTGTAGTGCACCCTGCCTCTCTTACCTTTAATAAATGTAAAACCTCACTACCATTTTCTCTTGTCTTGACCAATTCATTGTTCAGGACAATAAGAAAATAATCTCAAGAAATCCTCCACAGCACCTCCAAAACTCAGTAACATTCTAGGTTGGGTCATCAACAAGCAAAATAAAAATCAAAGAAAGGGAGAAAAGGCAAAAACAAAGCAAAATATTAAAATGCTGCATTTCTAATTATGTTTTCTTCTAAAGCTTCCCTTTTTGTTGTATTTTAGAGAAGGGTCCATAAGGTGCTCAGGGTCTCACTACTAGATCAGACTTATAGTGATCTGCCTGTTTACAGCCTCCCAAGCACTGGTACAACAGGCACCAAGCACAATGCCCAGCCTCAATCATGTCTCAGCGCATCCCAGGGTTAGGGCCCCACATGGCAGGCCCAGGAATTGAACCCCTGGCCCCTGCTCCTGCTTGCAGGTGCTTTAATCCACTGAGCTATTTGGCCAGCCCTCCCAAAGCTTCTAAGAGTGGCAAGAGTGGTCATTTGTCTATTCAGAAAAAGTAAGAGAGAAAGGTTTCTTCAGCTAGCACATTCCTGTCCTAAAGGAAGGCAGCATACCAAAAACCATTGCTGAGGACAGGGCTTGCTTTGCCTCTGACTGAAACAAAATCAAAATGCCAATTAATGTAGTGAAGGGAGGGATTTAATGGGGTGAATCAAGATGTGTTTTGCTGTTTGTAGTGACCAACACACTCTCTAGTAAATAGAAAAGTCATGAGTCCTGCCTGAGGATTAAAGAATAACAGGAAATCTATTCCACCTGAGTAGTAGGATTAAAAAGGAGAGGAATAAATCAAAAGTAAAGTCACTTTTATCATGATATGCCATGGACTTGTCCTGTTGAATATGCCCGATAAACATGCAGGCAGTTCCTGTTTTATGGGAAGTATGAATCCTTGCCATTGTCTGCATGGGTATGATGCATACATAGATGCACAAACGGGTCCAGGTTTAGCTCCATGCACGTACAGATTTTTCTTTTCACCTTTACAAGGCTACATCCTTGACAGTTGGTTCTAGGTTATTGGTCAGGGCCTAGGTGACAGTTTTGTGGGCAGGTTGTATGAATAAACACACAGCAAGCTGCCACCAGAGACCCTGGTTTTCCTCAAGAGTTGGGAGAAATTAAGGGGAGTATATATGTCTAGCTGGCAGCAGTTTTCCCCTGAATCCATTGTGCAAAGCTCTTTATCTCAAATTCCACTGTGTTTTTCTTTCAAACACCAATGCCTGGCCCCCTGAGGCCAATTGCAAATTCTTTCTAGCATAGTTCAACATGGAGAGCCTAGGGGTAAAGTCAGTGCTGTCAGCCTATTTATTCACAGAAAAAGGGCAGCAGCAGATCCAGAAGTTGTTTAATGAATCACTTGATGACTCCTGGCCAACCCCTCCCTTTCCTCCCTTTTCTCCTTCAGGTTGGTCTCACCTTGGCCTCCTAGAGGAGGTCTGTGTTTACTTGGAGCTGAAGCAGGCCCTCTCTCCCTTTGCCTTTACCCGTATTTTGATTTCTATTCCTAGGGAATTTCTTTCTTTCTTTCTTTCTTTCTTTCTTTCTTTCTTTCTTTCTTTCTTTCTTTCTTTCTTTCTTTCCTTCCTTCCTTTCTTCCTTTCTCTTTCTTTCTTTCTTTCTTTCTTTCTTTCTTTCTTTCTTTCTTTCTTTCTTTCTTCTTCTTTCCTTTAATGTATTTAGTGCATAGTCTACAGGATCTCACTACACAGATAGGACTCGGAATGATTCTCCTGTGTTCAGTTTCCCAAGTGCTGGGATTACAGGTGTGCACCACCACACCCAGTCTCAACCACTGTCTCAGGATGCCCCAGGAGTGGGGCTGGAGTGGCAGGCCAGGGATGGAACCCCAGCTACTGTGTCTGCCTAAGCAGGTGCTTTAGTCCACTGAGCTATCTAGCCAACACTCCCAGGGAATTCCTTTCACTCTGTGTTTTAGAAAAGTCTTTTTTTGCTGCATTGTTTGGACTTTGTTTTATTTGTTTGGTATTTTGGGGGTAGAGTTTATGTTTTTGCACTGAGCATGGAACCCTGAGCCATTTATTTCTTTATTTTGAAACTTCTCTCTCAAAGTTTCTAAATTGCTTAGTCTGGCCTGAATTTGCAATCCTCCCCCATTAGCCTCCCAAAGTGCTAGAATTACAGGTAGGTACCACAGTACCCAGTTGTTTTGCCTTGATTTCTGATAATACTTCCTCTTCATTGTTTTTTGTTCAGGTTTTTCTGTAATTTTAGTAGACTCTTTAGTATAAAGAGCCCTTCCCAGTCTTCACTGCAGCCCAGAAAGTTTCTATTTGTAATCCCATGAAAATTGGATTATTTTCATAAGATCCCATATTTTCATGGGATCCCATGAATTATTGGAATTTTAGCAAGGTAATTCCAGTCTACCACTTTCAGTGCAACCCATAGCTAGAATAAAAGTCCTAAAGCATATTTGTAGTTACAGGGAGCCAAGGGATCCGCAGTCCAGTCATGATGATGGCTATCTGGAACAAAGGCCTCAACCCAAGGCCAACTTGAGTTTTACTCATTCATGAAGAAAGAAGTGGCTTGAGGGTGAGAGACTCTGATAAGGCAGGAAGTAGGTGAGTGCTGTGCACCAGGCTAAGTGGGAGACTTAAAGTTACCTTTGCAATGTGCAGAGAAAAAAATATGCAGAGAATAATCTGCATTACACAATTGAGACAGTATCTAATGTTTTTGGGTCCATGCTTCAGCTCTGATGTGTAATCATTCAAGCCCCAGGAAATCAAAGCCTCTGTCCAGATTTTTGATCCCAGCCAACAGCTGGGGTAGAGCACTGGCTCTTCATCCCCACTGGCCCTGGTTCACACAAGAGCATGGTAGGGTTGGGGGAAACACTGCCCCCATCTTCAGTGACTAACATTAGCACCTTGGTTGACCAATATGCATTGCGTAAGGCCAGTTGAAGGGATAAGGAAAAGTCCTAGCCAGCTCTCTACATATGAATACATGGAAATAAGGTCAGGCTCAACCAAAATGGAGACAATTGCTCCTCTTTCAAGGACAGTTTTTCAACTGGTCCTCCACATGTAGAGGAGAAATAAATGTTTGCACTTGTTATTCAGAGAGTGATTGAATTCAGCCAGAAAAAAATGATTTTCAACAATAGGCAGGTAGTAATTCATAATAATGAATTAACCAGGCCTCAGAAAAGTTGCATGGTTATTTTCTACCTCAGCTTAAATAATTCAACTATTTTTAAAATTTAAAATCTTCTTAAGCAAATATATTGAAATGAAGTAGAACTACCTGTTCATCTTTGAGAAGTCTTCAAATCCTTCTTTTATGTGAGAAAATCAAATTGCTGTTTTATAATTTTTTTTTCTCATTTGTGGGGCCCAAACCCAGGACTTCAAGAATGCTAGTATTGTAGATGGCTGAGTTAAATAGAAATACTAAAGGCAGACAAGGATAGGCCTTCAAAATAGAGCATGCAACACAAGATACCTTGTAACAGTGTGAGAGACAGGCACTCCTGCTGTGGGGAGACCAACAAAAGAGTCAACAACTGCAGCCATATTCATCCCTGGGGATAAGCATCAGGGATTGATATTCAAAATAGGTATCAACCACTTTGAAAAAGCCAGGAGTCACTGACCCAACCCTCAACAGGAAAAGCCCCTGTTCTATATTCATACCAACACATCCCCATTTGATCCTGATTTAATCAATTTTATCTGAGCAACTGTAATCTTACTTTTGTCCCATTTCATGCACAACTTCCCATGTTTTCCACCTTAGACTTGCGTCACCTTATGGTTTCATTTTATAAAAGTCCCTAGAGAAGGCAGATTCCTTGGCAATGGGCTTGGGTCTCCTTTTGTCCCCCTCTCAGGCAGGAGCTTTCTTTTCCCCAATAAATATATGCTCCTCGTAACCTCTGTTGTTTCTAAAATTAGTTGATCTTAGAGAACATGAACTCATGCCAGTTGTCTTTCAGGTTGGGAGCTTCATTCTGTTCTATCACTATGTAAGAGCTCTACCCCTGAACTTCACCCAGCCAATTTTTATGTTTTGCTTCTTTTTATCTTTAATGATTTTTTTTTTTTTTTTTTCCGAATGCCTTCAGGGCAGGCTTGGCTGGCTTGAGTTGTGGGCATCGAACCATAGCAACCTGAGGATGACTGCTTTGTTGAAGCAGCCACTCAAAGAAATTAGCTACAGGGTAGGCCCCCTTCTTTTTATCTTTTAAAACTCATTTATTTTATTTCTTTTCTCAATCCTTATTTGTAGTACGCAATCGTTATAACCTGACCAAAGCGCCGGCATCCTGTTCTGTATGTGCCGTCTTAGTAAACCATGTCAACTGCTGTAAAATGTGACTTCCTGCTTCTTAAGCCCACTCCCTCCAAGGCGTGTTATACCCTGACGTTAGTAACTCCATCTTGGCTCTCTGATTCACCCTTGCCCTAGTTGATTACAATGACTCCATCTTGGTTCTCTGATTCACCTTTGCCCTGGTTCTGAGTATGTCTTAAGGCAAAACAGGTGTTCCTGGCAACCAGTGGGCCACATTGTCCTTATAAGGTCAGCATGACTGCATACCTAGATTACACACCCTGTTCTGTACTCCACCTAGTCCAAAGGGGTAACTTCTCTGTGTCCAGCTTCCTCCAGGTGGACTACAACCAATCCTGTAAAAGGTCACGTGCCCCCTTAACCACATTAACATCTGCTATTGGCTTCTGTGATCGGCTTGCTTAGATGGGCAGTTTTGCAGCTTTTGGGTTTAAATTACTGTGCCTCCCCTTAATCAGGGCTCCTCTCTGTCTCTCGGACTCTGAGGGTGCCACTGGGTACCAGCTAAAATAAACCACTACCATCTTTTTGGACGTTTTGCCTTGTTGTCTCCTTCTTGGGTTACAACACCAATGTTTATGTGCCTTCCTCGTGTGGAGCTGGTATCTGCCCAGCTCTGCTGACTGCTGTTCCCTACCCTCCCTCTGCACTCCCCCATCTCTTGGTCCTCTTCCCACCTGAGAAAGATCTATCACCCTACTTCCTGTTATCATTCCCTATTTATTTACAATTCGGATTTCTCATAGAAGAGTATGCATGAAATATTTAAGCCTGTGTTTGATTTAGTTCACTTCACATTGTTGTCTCAAGGTGCAAAATTCATTTTCTTTACTTCTTAAAAAGAAACCAAACAAGAGTGAAGAACCTACTGGTTCAAATAGGCTGTAGATGCAGAAGGACATGAGCACAAATCCTCTGTTCCTTAGGAAAGGCGTCCTCTCTCAGGGATTTTGTTTCGACACCATGGCCCTACCTAACTCTTTGTTGATACTACACAGATAAAATCCAGCTGTTTCCATATTGTTCCTTATCTTTTTCTCTGTTTCTTGAAGAAAGCTAATCATGAGGTCTGAGGTAGTTGTGGTACATAATGAATAATGGATCAAAAGGCAAAAGAACTTAGTTCAAGAACTAACTCAGACACTCTTAAGGCTCTTCCTTCTTTCCTGTAAATTGAGATTAATAAATTTCACAGGAAGTTGTTAAGATCTCATATGTTTTGAAGCAAATGAGGAGGGCATTATAAAACTTATATAACGTTGTTGTTAAAAGAAAATATTATCTTTTATAGTCAGCATTGACATCATTTAGTTATAAGCTTAACTTCATGTAGAATATAAAAATGCATTTTTAGGGCCAGCCAGATAGCTCAGCAGACTTAAGTGCCTGCTTAGGCAGAGCGCAACAGCCAGGGTTCAATCCCCAGTATGCCATGCCAGCCCTGCACTGAGATAGCAATTAAGACTGGGTGTGATGGCATGTGTCTGTAATCCCAGCACTTGGGAGGCTGAAAACAGGAGAATCACTAGGAGTCTGATCTATGTAATGAGACCCTGTAGACGTTGTCCTAAATACATTTTTTAAAAATGCAGTTTTAAAAAGACATTTATTTTATCTCACATTAAACATAACAGTAAACAACTCAAAATATATATTCACCACCTTAAAAACTACTTGTCATTTTCTCAATCAGTGCTTGCCTTTCTTACTAGTAAGCTGAGTGGAAAAGATACATGCAAGTCTGATGCAGCAAGTTAGACTGTAAAATATAAAACTTAAGCAATTGTTGATCAGGCTACATGAATCACTTTCTTTGCAACATTCTTTGAACCACAGAAAAGCAAACTTGGAAGTTCAGAAGTTCAGTTCAACTAAGCATCCCAAAAGCTTGGCTTTTGACCAAAATGTAATTCAAACCTTTAAAGTACATATAATTAGAGCAAAAATCTTATTAAAATAGAATTACTGTCTGGTACCATTTCTATGTGTTCTGCCTCTTGATTTAGCCGTAGTAAAGGGCCAGAAACATGCAAAAGTAATTTATAAAAACTATCCAAGTTTTTGTAAATATAGCACAGAACTGAAGTTGGATCATGTTCATATATAAAGTTCAATTTATCTTAAAATGAATTCCCACAGGTCAGTTCAAGGAGGTAAAAAGTAAAT
>NW_004524748.1:1886608-1913268 GCF_000260255.1 Octodon degus
TGTACCTGTCAAGGCAATTCAGTATACTGTAGAATTATAAATTTCATTTAAGCGTAAGGAGAATATGTAGGTATTGCACTTCTTTGCCTCATATTATTGGTTAAGTTCTGACGTATAGATGGCCGCACTAACAGAAAAAGACTTGAAGAACTGAGAGAGCAGTGGCATAGCCAGAATGAGCCCCTAAGAGAGTGTGAGAGCATCCAGTTTTGGGTATGGTTTTGCTCTTACCAGTACCAAAGGCAAAGAAGTGACCTAGATGCTAAATGCCATTTTGATTTTCCATCAAATCTGATGGCTCCTTTTATATCACCATAGGAGACATCCAATGCCATATTCAGGGGCTTATTTCAAGGGACTATGAGTTTTGCTTATGAATCATTGTAAATATAATTAACAAAACCATTATCTACCCTTAAAATGTGCTTGATTGTTTTAATTAGACTTTTTAACAGGACAACATAATAACTTTAGCTATTAAATAATAGTCTTCTGAGAAAGACAAAATAATGTGCATCCTCATTCCAAAAAGATCCCTTTGAATTGAACAGACATAACATTTAAAATGTAACTAGCAAATCATATGACAAAAAATGTTGTTTCCTTTTTCTACTTTGGTCAGTGATGCATTCTTTGAATCCCTAGAACTCCTCCTGGAGTGGGATCTTAAACTGACACCTGCCAGACGCAGCCCGCCCCACCGATTAACAACAAATATTTCTTGCTGCTAAATCCTGGCAGCAGACCTACAGTTCTGTAGAAGAGAGCCTGTAGAAATTTCATGAACTGCTTTTTCCTCAGAGGGCAGGAGAAATAAACCTCTATATTAGCAGAAAGACAATATTAAACAGCTGCTCACAATCTCTTTCCAAAAGCACTTGATTTCTATAATAAACAGAATTAAATTGTGTCCATTCCTGGTCCTAAACACAGCACAGGGCTTAAAAATGTAGACCAGGCACATAAAATGCCACTATAAAGCTCAGCCTCCACCAGAGTCTAGGGAAATTCCGGATTGCAAACGTGAGCCAAAGAGTATTAACCAACCATTTTAAGAGGACACAGGCAAATTTTGTTTTAATTATTTTTTTCTTTATTTCTGTAAACCAAATTAAAAAGAAAAAAAAAAAAAAAAACTCTTTGACAAACAACAGAGCTTCTTTTTTTTTCCTAATTTTTTTTTTGCCTTTCTAATTTGGAATGAAGATAAAATTAAAATTACCATTCTTGTTTAAATGCCAACATGTCATTTGTACTCGATGGCCTGTATACCAGCCCCATCAATTAAAGCCTACAAGAAGAGGGCACTGGAAGATTTAGGGCTTTTGCTGCTGGAGAGCCAGAGAGCAAAGCAGAGAATTTCCTTTTTTCATATGCAATCCCTACTGATGGCACAAGGGTGCGCTGCCTGGAGAGCGCACCTGGATTGTGGCCAGACTCCTAGGCGTCCCAAAGCCCTCAGGGGCTCAACGGTTGTCCTCCACATGCCCTGCAGATGCCAGAATGGAGCTCTTGGATCTGGCCCTCCTCAGACACGATTCCTTTGGCCTACAGTATTTGTTTAAGTACTCCCTCTCCAAATGCTTGAATGAAAGGAAGCACTAGAAACCAGAGGAAATCAGGGCAAAAAGCCCAGAAAGAAATTTCTGAATGGCAAGAGGCCTAAAAGGCAGACATTTTTGAAGACTTCATCACATTTTTAATTCTTTAATTGTGAATATATTCCACTCTAAGTGGCAAGAGAAACGCAATAATAATCTAAGTTTGTCAATCAGCACAAACTAGCCCCTAGTCCATAATTCAGGTGTGCCTTGAAGAAGACCATGGCCATCCAGGGATGAGCATCTTACCAGAAAGTGGCCAGTTGATTAATTAGAGTAATCTGAGAGGTAAGCAGGTTATTTTTGACATAAACACACCAAGGTTGGAGATTAAGACCGGGGAAGAGAACAAAAGCAAAAACAAAACAAAAAATCCTGTCACTCTAGAGACGCAGGATACATGTGCACAACACAGAAATGGGGTGACTGTCCACTTCCTATCTAAAAAAAAGATTACTTTCTTCAATTTTTCATTCACATCTGGCATGAAACCAAGCAAGCCTGTGATGGGACAATGTAAAGCTGACATGAGACCAAGTGTGTTTCTGATAGGACAACCATATCAAGCACCTTGCGTGCATGGGAGGTGACGAGCCATCTGGGAATTTCCTTGTCGCTGTAACGTCCAGGATTCGGTGAGGTGGTCACTCCACACCTTCTGTCCATGTGCATCCTTGTGGCCTCTTCTGTGTCTTGTCCAGGTCTTTGATCTGTATACCAAGGACATCGACAGAATCTCTTTGGGACCAAAAGCCAATGACAAAATTATTTAAAAATTAGTTCTTCTAGATACTTGCAAGGCCACACAATTTGTGTTTAATGAAGTCACAGAGAAACACATGTTTCATTGGAAATGAAAATAATTCATAATATGAATACATACAAGAGTAATTTTTTAAAATATAAATTTGCAAAGCATTTATGATTGAAATAAAAAAATGTTAGTGCATATTTGAACTCTGCAGTTCAGTGAGTAAAGAACAAAAACATTGGCCTCATATCAATAAAAATTAATTCAAGGGCTATGAAGTATATTTCAGTGGTATACCACTTGCCCAGCATGCACAAGATCGTGGGTCAATTCACTAAATATGTATATAATAAACATGTATTTATAAACATATACTATATATGTCTATATAGAGAGAGACTTTCTTTTGTTCAGCAAGTCTTTTTTTATGTTTTTAGTAAGGGTCTACAGTGTCTGTAGGGTCTATAGGGTTTCACTATGTAGATCAGACTCATAGTGATCTGCCTGTGTTCAGCCTCCAAAGTGCGGGGATTATAGGCATGTGCCACCACGCCCAGTCTCAATCAACCTCTCAGAACCCCCGGGGGCAGGACTGGCACAGCATGCAGGAGATCAAACCCTGGCTGCTGAGTCTGCCTAAGCAGACCCTTTAATCTGCTGAGCTATTTGGCCGGCCCAGAAAGTCTTATATATGATATATACTCCTTGACATTATCTAGGAAAATAGTGGTATATTTCTAGTTTAATATTCATTTTTAAAGGGAAATTACTGTGCTATTATTTCCAAACATTTAGTATTTAGTAATTTCATGATTTATTTATTTTTAAATAAAGATATTTAGAAAATATTTCATGAGGGGCAGGGAAAATAGCTCAGTGGAATAAACACTTTTCTGGCAAACACAAGCGCCTGAGTTCAATCCCCAGTTCCCCCAACAACCCCCAACAAAAAAAAAATATTTCATGAACTAAATGTAAAAATGAAAGACAGTCTGAAAATTTACATGCTATGAGTTCTATATAAAACTAAATAATATGAGTTGTATAGGGATCTTTCTAGATATTGTAAATAAAATTTTATTCTTTAAGTAGAGAGGCTTGGTGGTCTTTCTTTTTCTTATTTTTAGGGAAAGGTTGATAGGGTGTTCAGGGTCTTACTACTAAATCAGCCTCATAGTGATCCACCTGTTTACAGACTCCCAAGAGCTGGAATTACAGGTGCGCTGCCCAGTCTCAATTGCGGTCTCAGCATGTCCCGGGGGCAGGGCCAGCATGCCAGACCAAGAGATGGAGCCCGGGCCCCTGAGCCTGCTTTCAGGTGCTTTAATCCACTGAGCTATTTGGCTGGCCCTTGGTGGTCTTTCCTGTGTTTACATGTCTATGGTTATTTCACATTAATCATATACCTTGTTTTGCAAGCATAGGTCATTCTAGAAACATACTTATGGTCTAAAGCACTTGGCTATCAAAACTAATTTTTCATGAAACTCATGATCTGTTCCACAGCCCTAAAATGTACATATACAAATGATTATAATACTGTAATATAGTACAGAATAATAAAAAGCACACAATATAAAGAAAAATAAAGAAATTAACCTGCATTCACCTTGAAATCCTTCATGGCTGGAGTGAGAAGAGATTGGAGGGAGAGTCATTGTGTAAGATAAACTTTGCTGGGTTCAGGCCAGAAAACCTTGATTAAAGAGATAAAGACCCAAGAGACAGAGAATACTTGTGTGAGCATGCCAGGGGACTTCTACCAGGACGGAGTCTCTGACTGACTTAAACTTCTGGTGTGTGTTCTGCTGAACATAAGTGTATATTTTACAGTAGAAAGCCATGGCGGCAATTACATTGAATTGTTAACTTCATGCAGTTGTTGCCTGGAAGTACCTATGTACTCTGCACTTTCTCTGGCAAGGCTCACCTCTGTCCATGCCTGGCAGAGCACCATGTCTTCAAGATGCTTCAGCTCCTCAGGGCCAGCCATTTTCTGCATCCTGAATCAGCCTCAACATGTTAATTCACTGAGTACAGCAAAAAACTCCACAAACTTTCATTATCATTAGCAGTCACGGCTCTCTGTTAGCTCAGTAGAATCTTTTTCTTTTCATCCAACTTTAAAAATGAACCTGTCTATTGACACATTTTGGCCTTCTTTTGAAGTTTTCATGAAAATAAACCATTGCCTTTTCATTAAACAAATTCATCACTCAAACTGCTACAACTTTTTCAGGCGGTTTTTACCCTATACAATTTCCTATGATGTTTCTCATCCTTTCCCATATTGTACACAGCTCCCTAATCTTTGAAATGAGGGATCCCTCAGCATTTTTCTCCTCCACTACTGCAAAGGAAACCTACATAAGCCCAGCTCTTTCTATTGGGAGATGAACAACTACCGTGTCTTATCGATGGAGAAGGAGGTCATGGAGCATTCAGAGTCGCCTACTACTCCTATTACAAATCACTCATTAAGCTAAAATTGTTAGAAATGTTTGCTCATTGTATTAGTCAGGGTTTACTAGAGAAACAGATTAACACAAGGTATACAAACATATAAGAAATTTCAAGATTGGCTTACTATGGTCAGCCGCAGAGTTGAATGAGGAAGTGTGCAGAGGATGTCTGCACATGGGAGACTGAAGGGTCCGGTTCAAGGTTA
This sequence comes from Octodon degus, assembly GCF_000260255.1. Classification (NCBI taxonomy): domain Eukaryota; kingdom Metazoa; phylum Chordata; class Mammalia; order Rodentia; family Octodontidae; genus Octodon; species Octodon degus. The sequence goes on from NW_004524748.1 coordinate 1,891,629, forward strand.
GGAGCTCAGTACAGTGTCTGTACAAGTCCATATCAGGAGGCTGATGGGCCTGTGAAAGAATGCTGGAGAATCTATGGCAAAGGCTGAAGAGACTACCAGAAGGTTGAAGAGGCCCACACAGAGGCCAAACAGTGTACCACAAGGAGATGATTACCAAGCTGAAAGTGACTTGAATCATTCATACATGCCATGCCATGATGTCAAGGCATTTAGTAAGTCTATTGATGTTATTCCTTGGAAAACAAAAGGAAATCCCAAGTATCCAAATTCAAGGTAATAATTTAGGTCAAATTACTGTGCAATGCGTGGCAGGAAAGTTTTAGTAGAAAGATCCCACCACCAAGCAAATTTTCTATTCTTTCTTGGTTAGCTAATTCACCCCTACCACACACACACAGACACTGTGGTTCCAATATCAGAAATTCCAGGTTTTGCCTTCTGAGACATCCGCCACCAGTGAATTGGCTGTCAGGCACAGTCAGATCACACTAGGGGAAAGGCATGCTGATCCAGGGCCAAAGCTCCACCTAAAACAAAGAGTGCTAACATGTGCTGTGTATGCACCAACTCCATTCAAGAATCTAAACATTAGGCAATACAGACATGCCTTAAAATAAATAAATAAAACCCATACACTATTGGCATAGCTACTGTCATTTATTAGGCCCAACAGATTATTATTATTACTTTTTTTTGTATTTTTTAGGGAAGGGTCTACAGGGTATTCAGTCTCACTACTAGATCAGACTCATAGTGATCTGTCTGCTTACAGCCTCCCAAGAGCTGGGATTACAGGTGTGTGCCACCACTCCCAGTCTCAGTGGCTGTCTCAGCTTGCCCTGGGGGGTAGGGCCAGCTTGGCAGACCCCAGGATCAAACCCCTGGCCCCTGAGCCTAATTGCAGGCACTTTAACCCGCTGAGCTATTTGGCTGACCCACCAACAGATTATTGATAATTTTTTTAATATTTAGTTGACAATTTACATAAAAGAATGATCATGCATTTTAAGTACATTTTGTTATGTACCTACATACATCTTCTCAAGCTGCCTGTTTACTAGTTCTTCTTTACAATTACTTCTAAGTAAACTTGTGGTAATCCAACCAAATTATTAATCAATGTTCAGGAATAAGTGTAACACTGTCTACATCCTTTTCACCTTCCATACCACAGTCTCATTAGGATAGCTATAAACATTCCTCCTCAGTCTTTGGGAACATCCCTGAATACCACATAGCACTTCGCAGTTTCATGATTCTTTTTTTTTTTAATTTTTATTGAGAAATAAATATGAATGAGACAGTTTCACAGCTGATTACTAGAACAGTTTTGGGGCCAGGAAGATGGCTCAGTGGAATAAGTGCTTCCCTGGCAAGCATAAGAGTCTGAGTTCAATCCCTGGTTCCACAAAAAAAAAAAAAAAAAAAAATAGAACAGTTTTGATAATCAATACATTGTACATTGTTATCTTCTTAGTGGTTATCCATAGTACAAGAAGCAGACAGGATATTCTGTCCAAACACTTAGTACACCTCTTTCTTCTCATTGAATTAAGCGAAAGTAGCTGTAAATTTATCCTATTTTGTATATATAAATACAAAATGATCTTTCCTTTGTATCTTTTTTTTGTTTTTTGTCCTGTCAGAGGGGACTATTCTATTGGCATCTAAATACTATAGGTGTTTGAATTCAACTAAACAATCTAACACTGTCTAGCACTCTATAATATTAGTGGGTTATCCTCAGAAGTTATTGACTTGAGCCTTTCACAGCTCATCGTATTAATATGGATTTACTTTGTATACCTCGTTTTTATACTTTTCTGCTGGATGGTTAAGACCAAGATATAGCAAGACCTATATACCAAGAAATGTAACTTTTGTATTTGATAAGGCCAGCCAAGTACTCTCAGGATTTATCCTGTAGCCCTGTACCACCCTTTGTACATCCTTTTGTCAGTGTCTGACATGAGGATGAGTCATGGCCATTGCTTGACCAATTTGCTCTGTGAAAGCTTGAGAAAATGTTTTTTCTCTCCATGTGACTCTCCCTGGGCTCACTTTACATCATCAAGCACATTGCTCTGTGGCTCCATAATCTTCCTGATCAGAAAATTTGGAGCACAACTGAGTTACATGTTGCTACAGTACAGGTTCTCCTATGTCCCGAGTCTTCACTGACCTTGAAAAGCTAGGGCCAAAATGTTGGCTAACCATGCAGCCCTTCCTTTTCTCCAATTTTGATCTGCTAACTTAGGTTGTTAACCCTCCAGAAGAGAAGTTAATTATTAATCTGCAATATATGCAGTTCGGTTTACCCTCTCTGTCTAAATATCAAACATTTTGGCATACCATGGAACAGGTATTTTCCATCAAATACTGATATGTTGAACTTTAAGTCCTTACAGAATATGAAGAAAAAATAATTATACAAAAGTAGAAATAAGCATTTACATATTTTTACAAAGAAATTTAGAAACCTAGTCATATATGGAATTGTAAGTCCTTATACTAGGGAGACAGTTTCATTATACTTGACCTAGCAATATAGAATGATAGAATGAAGCCAAGTTCTTATTTCTTTTCTTTCTCTGTTACATAGCACTGAGTACATTTCCTGAGATCAAAGGTATGAATGAAGGGATAAACAAAGCCATATAATGGGGGGGGGTGGTTACTGCACGTAAGTGTATGGCATAAGCATCAAGGAACATTCACTGCCTGATGCTATCTCTTCTTCTAAATCATACCTTTGAATGGATGCTTCTGTTTGGAAGAGCCATGTTTATAATTTCATAGTCTAGTGGCAAAAAGTGCTGGGAAAATATCTCATAAGACAAGACTTAGAACAAATAAAAAATGTACCCAAACACTTGAAGCTGTGTTCAAACTGTAGTGGAAGTCACTAAGTATTAAAAAAAAAAAAGTGTTCCTTGTCATATATCCATAGATCCTTGATGTTAAGATAAGATGCATTCTAATTTAACCTACTAGAAGTTACAAATTAATGAGAAAAAATTATAATTTTTTGTATAAGATAATGGTAAATGAACTGAAATGAAACTTAAGCTACTTGATATGGGCCACCCTCTCAAAGGAAATTCTGCAAGTCCATAGGACAGAATAATTCACCTTCCAACTTATTTATTTGCAGCTCATTACATGATGACTTCATTATAAAGCACTGACTTATAACCCTTTCCTTATATTTTGGTGGGGGAAAACTAAAGCATAACTTAATTTGTAGTCAGACAGTGTTGTCTGACAGAGCCCTTCAAAGCATAGCCAAACATCAGGCTATTTCAAGCAAAGGAAGGCAAGACTGTTGTTAAGTGAATAAAAGTGAATGATCACACCAAAATCAGGAACCAAAACTGTCCCAACTTCATATTGGCCTAACAATAGTTTAACTCTACAATGGTTTAACAACATTACACACTGGTTGGAACTAAGAGATCAAAATCATTGCTTTGATCTTTTCCAGGCTATCAGCCTGAGCACAGTTCCTGGCCAGGCAGGCAGTGAGCCCAGCTCCCAGTCAGCGGGGTGACCCATCCCACCCTGCACTGCTAAGCTGCCGTGCGGGGTGAGGTTCCTTGTATCAAATGCATTTTCTAATTAGAATATTTTCAATTTTCAATGAATTTCATTGGAGCATACCTTGAGGAGCATTTGTCTGTAAGGAACAGAGTTCTCACGGGACATGGTGGCACACATCCTCACCCAAGCCACTCTGGAGGTTTGAGCCCAGACTGGATGATGTAAGGATGTGGTAAAAATCAGTTGTCTCAAAATTAAAAAATCAATTCTTTTTTAAAACAGAATTTTAGTGTCCTTAAAGGCGATTCTTATCAAAATAGGACCATGAAGAGTTATTTATTCCCTTCTGTAATAGCCATCGAAGAGGATGGCTTCCTGCTTCTTTCTAGCTCTCATGCTTCCTATATATTGCTTCCTCAGTGACTTATGGCCAAACAAAATTGAAAAAAGTCAAATGAAAAATGACAAAATCATTGATCACCTAGTCAACAAATTGCTGACAAATTGTTTCCAGGATACGTATCTAATTATGATGTAGAATGTTTTCCGGGCTAAAGCTTATAAAAGGGCACAATGTCAGCTTTCACTTTACTTTTATTATTTTGTTTTCTGAAGAACACTTTTTAAATCAACCATATGGCTTGTGAACAGTAAAGATACGCGGGCGGATAGCTCTGTGTGTTGGCAAATGTACAGAGCTGTGCAACCAACAGCCCGATCAGGACCAGAACATTTCCGTAGCTTTAAAGGTGGCAGTTTCTCCACCCTGCTTTGATTGTGTTCCTACCCAGATATCTTTCTTTCTTTCTTTCTTTCTTTCTTTCTTTCTTTCTTTCTTTCTTTCTTTCTTTCTTTCTTTCTTCTTCTTTCTTTTTCTTTCCTTTTTTTCACTCCCAGGGATTGAACTCAGGACCCTGCACTTGCCAGGCGAGTACTTATTCTACTGAGCTATCTACCTGGCCCTTTGTTTCTATTTTAAAAACAAAAATAACACTGGAATTTGAAACTCTTTATTTAAATCTGAAAAATAGCTACTATTGATATTCCAAAGCTCTAGATTAAATTTTCTTTATCTTTTCTGAAATTTTCCTGAATGCTTATAATAGTTAACAACATATGTCTAAAATTTAATCTCATTGCACATTGGGTTGTACTTTATATGTCTGGCTATATATTCTTTATAAATCTGTAAGTGAGTATCTTTTTATGCTTTTCATAGGAAACATTTTCACTTGAATGCTCTTATTAATATATGCTAAACATCATTGAGAATTTTTATGATAGTCTCAGAATATGATTCTTAAAAATTAGACAAGTTCCTGCCTTCATGGAGATACAACCTAAATAAGTGGAATAAATTTACAATAAACCAAGCCAAATATCCCCAGTTTTATGAAGTGGGCATGTTGCTCAGTGTTGGATTACATGCTTTACGTACACTATCCGATAGGATTGATTTTTCAGCATGAGCATCAGAAAGATGATAAAATTGTTTCAATCATATACAAAACTCACATAGTTTACATGCATACATGTGTAAATGATGCTGTAAATTAAGGTAGTAACAAGTTGAATTAATACATTTTTCATTTATTGACATCATTCAATATTTCATGGCTTGAAGAACTGTATTTTCTATATACACACAAAGGAAAAGTTTCAAAATGTAGGTCTAAGAATCTTTCTTTTTTTCATTAAAAATAATGACTGCACTGTAGGACAGCAGGAATAAGTACTCTTTCCAGTATCTGTCACCTTGCTTATCAATTTGACAGTTAAAAAGATTCTTGCATTCTTCCATGATTTCTCATCATATTCAGACCCCTAAATTTTTTTTTAAAGATAATTTTTACTAAATGTCTTTCTTCGGTGAATCAAAACTAAATTATAATCAGTTCTACAACAAAATACAGCAGTGGCCCAACTGAAAGAATGTGCAGAGAGGGAGCAAGCCTGGAACGGCTTGTATTTTCTGCTGCTCAATGAAATGGAAATGGACAATAAACTGAATAAAAAAAAGAAACAAGCAAAGACGGAATGCAGCCAGCGAGCTGGTAAATGGAAGGTTGTAATTAAGCAGGCTCCTAGTGGATTAGAGGAAATTAGGCTGCTGCCGCGGCGCTTCTGCTGCCAGCATAGACTGCGTTTTCACATGAAAGAGTCAACAGCAAATGGAGAGGACCATAATTATATATCTTTAATTTTATTTCACAGAGTATGACTGTGGAGAAGATAGAATCAACCAAAGGAAGAAGAAACTGCCTAATATTAACACTGCTAAGTTTGAGAATTAAATCTATGCAGACGAATCAAGATGGATTGCATATTTATTTGAATTCTAGTCATGTGGCGTTTAGTCAAAGCCTCCCAGATAGGAATCAAAAGGTAAATATGTGAAGAATTTCATTGCCAGCATCCTGCATGAGAAACATCTGGCATCCTAATCCTAAAATAACATATAGTGAGCAAATGCCTCAAGCTGAATAAATAAATAAATTCAAAACATTTTAGGCTAAAACATCTACATTATGAATTAACCTAGTTCCTTTAGGTACTTTGTGAGGCAGCTTTTGGGAGAATATAAAATTCTGAGGACATTTGCCAGAAGCCCTGTCTGTTAACACCCCGTTCCTGTGCACCTTGCCTTCTTCATGATAACCTGCCTCTCACTAGTGTGTTTTTAGCTACCTTTATTGATCTATTTACCATTGGTTTTCTAATTTTGCTTCCCATAATATTCCCATAAGTGGCCTGAGTTCACTATCTTTGTCCCTGAAGCAATTCTGACAGCTTACATTCCAACCGCTCAGTGAAGGATGTCTTTCTATGCTACTCACTGTAAAGAATGTCTACAGACCTAAGGCAAGTGATGTCTGAATTGCACACTGGGTAGTTAAATCATGGTCCTTAGGAGGTGAGAAAAGCAAATTTGTTCAATCAAGGCCTTGATCAGTGTATTGTCTAGATACCCAGACTTAGGCCATGACTGGCTATCTGGTCAACATTACCTCTTTTTTATCTTTTTCGAGATTATATTAGAGACCTGCTTGTTTCCTTTTCCCTGAGCAACACCAGTTCTTAGACTAACTCCTATAGACTGGTCATTGTGACTCAAGGCTCCTCAAAAATCGACAGGGCAGTTTACTCCACTTTTATCAAATAGTGGCTGCCTTCTAAGAGTCTTGAGCACCTTTAGCCAAGAACAGCTAGTAGATAAAGACTTGAGCTTCTTGTCAGATCTTTTGCAATTAAAGGACTGAAAGGGCTTGCCAATAAATAAACTCAAGATCTAAATCTGTCAAACATAAAGAAAGAGTACTGAAAATCACCTGCCATCCCAGAGTTTAGATATGTGACCTAATAGGGGAAACCTACATACAGTTGAGTGGAAGCTATTGAATGACTATTGAATTTCCCTTTTCTAAAAATGAAAAATATTTCTTGGAGTAGCTAAAGTCACCTTATTATAATTCAATAGCCAATTGGACTTTAAAGTGATAGAATTTTAGATTTAAAATATACTTCAGGGATAATTAGCTAAATACTTCCATTTAAAAAATCATGAAATAGATTATTTGAGATATATAACAGTTTACACAGTACAAAACATTTATCTTCCAACTTTCAATGTCATGGAATTACTTGACAGCAATGAAAGCCAAAAGTCCTCTCCCAACATTGATGTTTCCAAGGAAATGAAAGCTATTTTAGGACACATAATTTTCTTCATTTGAAAGCAAAAATACTTTCGTTCAAACTATTTTTAAAAGTATATAGCGTGCAGCAAATTATTAAGAAAGAATATTTCTAAAGAGCAAAATGAATGAGAAGTTTCACTTTCTATGTTGTACAAGGAACTAGAACACTCCAGTCATCCTTCTCTAGATTTCCAATATGTGAAATTCCTTTATTAATATAATAAAATTATTTCAAGCATTCATTCCACGAAATAAAGACAGATTCATCACTATCTTTGAGCCTTATACAGATGCCAAATGCGATGATGTACACTTGTTTACTTACTTTTTTCTCATTGCTAAGACAGAATACCCAACACACAATGTTAAAGGGGGAAAGGCTTATTTAGCTCACAATCAGTAGAGGTTTCAGTCTGGCTCTGAGGCAGGGTGGATCAGCAGAGAAACATCCCAAAGGAGAAAGTTGGCAGAAAGCAACAAGGGACCTTACCAGCGCCTTTCTGCCCCTTCTGTCTTATTTACACCTGTCAGAGCCAGGGAGCACTCAGCCTTAATACTAGCACTCTTGAACCTAGCATTTCAGTATGAATCAATTCCAGGGTCACACATTCTCAATCCAGCTGCCTCTAAAGACGCCCCACCTAAAGAACACATGAGGCTTCAGGGGACATCTAGATGTGAGCCATGACAGCCAAGATACTCCAATCCCTGCTCCTTGTGCAATTGTGATCACCCACTTAAACTCAGGTTTGCCACCGGCTGATCCAGGTCCCTTGTTTTATCTTAAAATTTTTACTTTTACTGTGTGCTTAGCAGTACTATCAGAGCTTTATATAAACTAAAAGATTTTATTTTTGTCTTCTTAAAGACAGGGTTTCGCTATGAAGTTCAGGCTGGCCTGGAGCTCACTTGGTAGCACAGGCTGGTCTCGAACTTGCAATGATCCTCCTGCCTTAGCCTCCCCAGTGCTGGGATTACCAGACATAGCTCTTTTAAACTCACAAATTTAATACTGACACCAACTCCACATATTAAGTATATTTTACTTTTGTTTTGGAGCTGAGATAAATGGAGCACTGAGAAGCTGATCACGTGTGGAGTCGGGACTTGAACCAGGCACTCTAGGCTGCAACAGCAATATTCTTATTCATTGACCATCACCATTCTCTTCCCCAAAGATATTGCTGCCCTAATGTAGTTAGTTGGAATCTTCTGAAGGAATCCTGGGTACATTGGAAGATGATTATTGCAGAAGAAATGTATAAAGATGAGAAATTAAATGGCAGCCACTGTCACTTCTAGCTTGTTAGCACTTTTGTCACAGAGAATCTCTTAAGCACTTTTCTCTCTTTGCTCCCCGTGTGTCATATTTTTGCTGCCCTTTCAGAGCTACCCTTTGCCATCTCCTCTCTTTGCTGGAATATCCAGTACAACCCAACTTTCCTCTCACTGGGTAACTGATAGACAAGAAGGCTAAAATTTCCTGTGTTTTAGTTTTTACCAAATACATAGAAGTACAAAAATTGTACATTTCTGGGGCTGGTGAGATGCCTCAGTGGTCTAAAGCACCTACTTAAAACAAACTTAGCAAAGCCCAGGGACTGCGGTTCAATCCCCCAGCACCACATGCCAACTAGCCCGCCCCCGGGTGGGCTGAGCTGGCCACACACACACACACACAAATAAATAAATAAAATTTAAAAAAAAATTGTACATTTCTATACGACACTAAGTAATGTTTTGATGCATGTAAATATTGTGTTGTGTTTAGATCAACTTAGATATTATTTCCTCAAATATTTACCAGTTCCTTGTTATGACAATATTTAAAACCTTTCTTCTACCTTTTGGAGTACGCAGCACATTATTACCTGTAGCCATAGTGTTCTACAGTAACATATCCCTATTTGTTTCCATAAAGAATACGAAGAGTGGACCCAGTTGTCAGGGTAGAGACAGGAGGCAAGGTACAGCCACTCTAGGACCTGGAGCTGAGACACCAGGAAGAGAAAAACTTGGTAAAGAGAGGAAAGAGGTGGATCCCCAGAAATTGGGAAAAAGCTGACCTGACAGGTGGAAGCTTCGGAGAGGCTGGAAAGAAAGAACACGGTGCAGGGAGGGGAGCAAGACAGTGTGCAAAGGGTCTCCCAGAACCCAGCAAGAGGACTCTGTCCCCAGTGGTGCAGGGGAGGCCTGCAGAGTGACAGCAGCTTCAGGAAGATGGGTTGGGCCAGCAGCTGCAGCCCCAAGAGAAGCCCATGCCTGTTAAAAATGACAAAGCCCAGGGTATGTTTTACACTATAAGTGACTCCCTCTACTATTCAGGCCAGGGTGGGCAGGAGGCTCAAGACAGCTTTCACTCTATTTGAGAGTGTTTCATTGGGACACATTTTAGGGAGAGGTCATTTGTTTGGGAATGAGCCACAGAACAATTGCAAAGAAGCTATACTTCAGGGCTTTACTCCTCCACAGCACCCAGGTAGGAGGCTGCACAGAAGGTAGACCCAGAATGAGTTCAGGCAGGCCACTGACCTTTAGAAGAGCTTCAGGTTGGGCTGCCAAGGATGCAGTGCTGCAACCCTCTGCGGTGAGGCCGTAGTAGGGGCGTGTGTGGCTTCAGAGTGGTCTGAGGATGCTGCCATTAAGCCCAGCAGAAAGCTTCACCATCCTCTGCCCTTGCTGCCTACCCCCAGCACAAAACCCAGTGGTCTTTCACTTTCCCCATCTGCCAGTGTGAGCAAAGCCACAGTTTGACTGGGTCATTGCACAGCTAGGTGTGCGGGGATAGAGGCCTCGGGAGCAGCAGCTCACAGAACCACAGGCCATCAGGCGAGGTGGAGACAGCATGGCGTGGAGTACAGAGGGACGTGCACAGTGGGAGGCTGGAGTGACTGCGGCCCTGGGGTGGACACCATCCAGTGACAGTGTCCCACGGGAAAGGCAGAGCAGGATCCAGTGTTCACAGCTTACAACTGAGTGTGGAAACAAAACAAGTCTCAGAAGTGACTCACTAACGTTCTGCCTTAGAAGGAAGCCTCTCATTCCAAAATGCATGCAATTTGGGGAGATGCATTTCATTTCATTTCTTTTTTGTTGGGTCTTCTAAGTTTTTTCTTTTATTTCTTTTTTAATTTAAGTTTTTACTTTATTTTGTTCTATTTTTTTCCTTTCCAGGTAATTTTATCTACTTCTATTAATTTTCTTTTATTCTTCATTTCAAATTTTCCTCTACCTCTTTTTTCTTAATTTTATTTTTTTCATTCTCCCACTAATCACCCCTTCTATTTTTATTATTATAACCATTAAACGTTATTCATGTTTAAATATTTAAATCATTATGCTATTACTCGTTATTCTTTATAACAATTATATTTGTTACATTTAGTGAATATTTAATGTATGTCAATATTTCATTTGCCTATATTTATTTATTACTAGGAATCAAATTCATAACCTTGCCTAGTAATAAATATTGCCTGTTGCATAGTTTTTACAAATGAAACATTGGTTTTGGAATTAAAATAAATTATTCTAAAGTTGCAAAGCTTGACTTATTTATGTAAAGTGTCAATTGAAATTTGACATTCTTTTCTAGATACTAAAATGTAGAAAAAGCAACTATTAGAGAAACCAAACAGTAGACATTGCTGCTTCCTGTTGGAGACTCTGTGGGAAATGTAGGCAGACTGGTAAGTTCTGAACTCAAGAATATTAGAATGATAATTTAAAATGACAATAAAATGAAGCCTATATAAATTATTTTAGTATGATACAGAAATTGATTATGCATTAGATAATAATCATTTATGTTATTTAATCATCTATGATCATTTAAATTTTTACCTTTTGAATTACTAATTCACAAATAAACGCTATAACACTGTAGGCTCTTTCTGGAGACAAATGCATATTCAACAAGACCCTGGGTATGCCAGTCCTGTGGCACTTGCCTGTGTGCCCCGCTCCCGAGGAGGCTGAAGCAGGAGGATCCCGTGGGTCTAGGAGCTCCAAGCCCAAACTGAGCAACACAGTGAGAACCCATCTCAAAAAAAAATAAATAAATAAAATAAAGAAAGAAAGAAAAGAAATAAAAAAGTATACACATAAGAACAAACAAACAAAAACGATGGCTGGAGAAATAGCTCTGCCATCTAAGCACCTGCCTGTCAACTTCACGGACCCCAGTTCGATCCCCAGTACTACATGTCATGCCAGCCCAAAGCCCCAGGCATGCTATGCTGCCACCAAAGGTGGGCACAGTGGTGTGTGCCAATAGTTCCAGCACTGGGGAGTTTGAGACAGGAAGATTGGTATGAGTAGAAAATAAATAAAGTATTTGTAAATGATTTTTTTAAAAAGTCAGAAAAAACTTGTAGAGTTAATAAGAAGTAGAACCCTAAGTGGGATCTAACAATTGCTAGATTAAAATAACAAAATTTAGTGCTGAAATTATTTTTAACTGTATGTTTTGCATAGTTTAATTGTGCTTTTAACAATGTTATATCATAAAATTTGGGCAAATCAAAGTGGTGAAGTTTGTTTGAGCACAAGGCTAGCCATGAATTTGTGCCAGACTAGAAGGTATATTGCTCCCCTGATACAGTAAAGGAGAAATATTCACAAGGTGGACATGGGCACAAAACAAAAGAAAAAAATAGATTACAGTGGAGATTCCCTAATCAGAGGTTAGGCTGATGGTGTCTGGTTGGTTATGTTTAGGTTTCATTTTATAATTTAGTTTGAATTGGGCACACATAAAAACACAGTTCCCCAAAGTGTCCCATTCTAATTCTAATTGTCTCCACTTTTTTTTTTTTTTAAATGCTAATATATAGCCGTGTTAAACAAAGGTGTATTACTGGCCTGGGAGATGGCTCAGTAGAATAAGCACTTCCCTGGCAAGCGCAAGGACCTGAGTTTGATCCCCAGTTCAAAAAAAAGAAAGTGTATTAACATATTTAAATCACCATTAACTGTAAGAAACCCCATTATTTTATATTTTAAGGAAAAAAATCATTCCACTTTAATTATGGACTACCATTGACAATAAGATGCTACAGGTTGTTACATAGATGTTAAATATGTGAAAAGTATATTTTGTTTTATTCTATTTTATTTTTTATGAACAGAATATATTTGTTGAGAGAAAGAAAGCTCCTGTCTGAGAGAGGGACAGGAGGGGGGACCCGAGTGGGTAGTTCTCCCCGGAAAAGTGTATTTTGGAATTGGCAAATTATGGTGTATCTTTTTCATCTTGGACATGAGAAATTGCTTTTACTTCTGATAAGTGAATATATGAAATACCAGCTTATAGAGACTGCCATTTCTATTACTTTCCAAGAGTAGAATTCACTTTTGTAAAGTATTCATACTTTTATACCTAATTTTATTATGGACTTATTGTTTCTGAGAGATTATTTTAACATGTTTGACCTTAACCGGCAATACTTCTGCCCTCCTTCTTATTTAAAATGGTATCTCAAGACCTGAGCTTACCCTTGGGATAAGTAGCATAAAATGCAGCAGAGACCAAGCTGACGACGATTTTAGAATCAGTCATATTCATTCTCTGATACTTCTGATAAGGTTGTATCCTCTTTGGAATCTAAAGCCAAAATGTGTGACAACCCACTTCTACCTATTGTGAAATTTTCAATTCAGTCTCATCCATCAGTCTTCGGTTGATGTAAAATCTTAGTATATCTTTGACTTAAGCCTTGGCTGCAAACCTGGTGAAAGCCTCCCTTTCTGATCCATCTTTGCCACAGGTAGCAACATTGCCAATGTACTGCTGCAGGGCTGGCAAGATATGCCATCTGGAACCTAGCTTTTGGATCTGGTAGTTTTTCCTCCTCATTTACTTATAAGATATATTTCATTATTTTATCATTATTGACAGAGACCAAATGTCAAAAGTCAGTAAGCCAACACAGGATTGTAGAAGATTGAAAATGTTCAAGTTTGAAAAACACCAAGCCACACCAACATTCTACTGCTGTCCAGGAAAAAGCCCCAGATGGAAATGTTGACAGGAATTAAGCTTATTTGTGTTATAATGTCTTTAATTTGCCAAACACCCAGGGAAGTTATTTATTTGATTGATGAGGTCTATGCAACTCATCAGATGTGTAAATAAAAGAAAAAAAATATTTTAATCTTTGAATAAAGATTTGCATACTTGAGCAAAAGAGAAAAGAGATTAATTAGTTAGATAATTACCTTTGAATGTGTCTGGAAGCTGAGAGTATTCTGCAGGATCTGAGCACTAGCTTTTTGTAAGGAATATTTAAATAATGACTGAGAGGATTTCACATGTTAAATCAAAGCTGAAATACACAAAATCTTGCAAATTCACACACATGGAAATGTTTTTGAAATATTAAAACTTAGACAATCAAAAAGAAGATAAATATGTCCCCAGGCATCATATGAATCTATAATAAAAACACATCAAGAATTTTCAAGAAAGAATGATGTCACTGTCAATAGAGAAGAATATAATAGATGTGGGCTTGGGCTGGGGAGATGGCTCAATGGAATAAGTGCTTCCCTGGCAAGCACAAGGGTCTGAGTTCAATTCCTGGTTCTGAAAAAAAAAAAAAAATAGATGTGGGCTCACTGACTTGTATTACTATCATAGTAGCTTTTATATGCACAAGTGCACATTTCAACTTACAAAATCATTATAATATTCATTAATTCTAGAGCTATCCATGCTTATACACATGCCCACAAATACATGTTTATCCAGTCTGCTCATTATTCACATTCCCAGAATGCACTTGCAGCCCTTAATCAAGTTCTGGTACATTCTCTGCCATTTATAGGTAGGTTCATGTACAAAACCACAAAGGACATCTGAGCTTCTGGATGCTTGAACCTTTGGCCACATGCCAAAGGCTGAGCAAGTGGAGTAGCTCAGTGGAAGGGAGCTTGCCTGGCATGTGGGTTCCATTCTCCCTGGATGGCAAAAGAAATAAGAAAAAAAAAAAGTTCACTTTGTTTCAGCTCTCAAACTGTAAAGAAGTGTTCTTTTGTGGTCTAATTCACTGTCATGTTGATTGAATTCTTGTGACTTAAAAATTTTATTTTAGTAATTGCATTGTTTATGATGGGTTCCAAGCACAGGGCTAAAGTTCTTCGTAAGAAAGCTTTTTGTACCTCTCAGAGGAAGTGTTCATGCTATCTCATAACCTCCATTCAGGGATGAGTAACATTGCTTTAGCCATGAGTTCAATGTTAATGAATCTATAATACATGTGTAGTAAGGCTGCCGGAAGCAGAAACCTACATAAAGCAACGTTATACAATGACTGATGAAAATATGGTGAGGAGATGCTCACAGGCACATAGCCCTGTGTCTTCCCAGATGCGGTTGTTCTCAAATATAGTGTTCTCTGTGACTTTGGAAATAACAAGAACTGACTACCTCATATTTTATCCAAGTGTCAAGGAAATCTGTTTTGTGTTTTTTGTTTTTTTTTTTTTTTTTCTAGTTTCTCTCTCACAAAGCCTGTTCTTATTTTGGGGAGACAATTCTCCACTTGATCAAGTCTTGGTTCTTGTACAGGTTGGCAAACAGCAAAGCACTAGATACAGCCTCTTTGTTCTTTTGGAAGTGAGAGTTCAGCCACCTGACCTAATTTTAGTCAGCTGCATATTGTTCTTTGGTGAGGGTGAGAAGTACAGACAAAGACACGGCTTTCCCTTACTCCCTGGGCAGTTCTCAGCTGCAGCTTCTCTGCTCATGGAGGCCAGCCCAGGTAAGCTGACAGCAACAAGATCCGGGTCCTGAGACGGAAGTTGTTATGTTTCCCATCTATTTCCCAAGCCTGATTTCCAGTTTTTCTAACAAGTATTTCAGCCAATAGGCTGGTAGCCTCCCAATGGATTATTTTTCTGATAAATTAACCAGATCTATATTTGTGGCTTGCAATCCAGAATCTAGACTGGTGTAATTAGTATATGCCAATAATTATACTGTCAAGTTGTATCTAAAAATCCATATCAATTTGGAGATAGCATGACAAATGGCATACATATGTGAAATAAATACATTTTCCTTAAAGGTTTATCATCATCTCAACTTTAACTAGGGCTTAATCTAAATTATCTTGGCAAGCACTAAGATTTTTAAAAGTGATTTAAACTCTTTTAAAAGATTAATGTTTTTAATAAAGTTATCCAAAAATAAAGGTGAATGCTTAGAGTTACTAAAATTAGGACTGGGATTTGATATATTGTTTCACTAATGAATTTGCCTTATATTTTACATTCTAAAAAAAGACATTTTAAGGATTCTTGCTTTTCTACAATCTTTCTGAACTTTAGAGTTGACATTTTCAATGCAGAAATATTTTGTAATCATAAAGCCTTTGAATTGCCCTTCAAATCCATGAAAACATAGAAATATATCTAAGTAGGAATTAAAAGCTAATGACATCACATAATTATTTTCTTTCTCTCTCTTTGTCTCTCTATATATTTCTTTTCTTCTTTTTTTTTAGAAAATTGCCTTTATTCTATTAATTTGAAAAATTAACTGGTACTGAAAAGAAGTTTAGTCCACTGGAGAGAACAGAAAAACTGAGTACCATCCCTGAGAACTGATGTCGGGGAGGGCACCTCAGTAGGGGAGGAGAAAAGAGTGCTGTGAATTAGAGCCAGGCCCTGCAGCCTGGGTGACAAAGGCTATGTCATCTTCAAGCAAAATTCCTAGTTACGAACCCAGTTCTGGAGAAGGGAACTAGGATATGTGGGGCCAGAAAGGGGCAAGAGCCTTCTTGTATCAGACATTGTGAAAAAATGGGAACTATAAAAAATGAATTTTCCATCTGACTTTATTTCCAAATACATTTTCTTGTTAAAAAACAAACAAAAAAACCCACCAATACATTCTTTGTTGTAATGACAAGTATCAGTATTAGGAAATCCAATTATACAAAAAATACTATATTTAGTCTGGGTAGATATATTTATTTTTGGTAACATACATTAAGGGGCACTAATTACATGGTTAACTATAAGGTAACTAACATGAAACCACAGAACTGTAACTCTGCCACAGCTGCATGGACTTGGGGCTTCTGGCTGAGCATGTTTTCAAAAAAAACTGTCTGCCCACCCCAGAGCGATGCCAATAACTCCAAGAGGAGTAAGACTCTGAAGTGGGGACTCATCAGAATTCCCTGCAACTGACAGATTAGAGGCAGGACATGTTAGTTATAAAGTAGTTACAGCCTAATTCACAAAAGTTACCAACTGTCTCTTTCTAGAAAGAAGCAAGAAGTTAAGAAATTCTTTGAATTAGCACCTGGTGTGTCAGGTGGAGTGCAGAAAGGGCTGTTAGAGCAGTGTTGGAAGGATCCTGGCAGGTCAGATGGGTTGGACATCATTATTAATAATCATTGCTGGCTTCTAAATACTGGTAGCAAGATGACTTCTGATTTGTAATCTTAGGTAAATTATAGATAAATGAAAAGGGCCAGTAATCATACACTAAAATTAATAAACAGCACTTCAAAATTAACCGCATGAGGGCTGTGCTTGCAGCAAGGTTTCACAAGACAAGGCACCCAGATTTTTTCTTCCCACACCTGGCTTGCAGAGCAGCTCTCATGGCCACTTCTAAAACCTCTCTCACTCCATCTTTGGTCTTCACTGAATAATCCATGTACCCAAAGGTGCCAATCCTGTTTGTCCTATCTCTGTCTTCTTCAGGTTTTACTGGCTCCTGTTTCACCTTGGCTAACTCCCATCTTGTGTGCTCATCCTTCTGAAGATCCTTCATGTTTCCAACCAGGATAATGTGTACATTAGGACAGAAACACTTCACTTCTGGAGTCCATTTTTCTGGGATATTTTTTAAACTATCAGGGCTGTCAATGAAGAAACACATCAGTATAACATTGGTATCTGGATAGGAGAGAGGCCTCAAGCGATCATAATCTTCCTGTCCAGCCATGTCCCACAAAGCCAACTCCACCTGCTTTCCATCCACTTCAATATCTGCCACATAGTTCTCAAACACTGTGGGAACATATACTTCTGGGAACTGGTCCTTGCTGAAGGCTATGAGTAAGCATGTCTTACCACAAGCTCCATCACCAACAATCACCAGTTTCTTTCGGATGGTAGCCATTGCTTACAAATACACTGCAAATGCACAGCCTGTGGAGCAAACTTGTAAAAGTACCCCAAACTTTGCAGATGATGGACAATCTCCAAGAATACTGCCATAAAAAAGGAAATCTACCCAAAGCATAACTATCTCCAACCTGTACAATACGTCAATTCACGTTCCACATGAAATGTAAAAGGCAAAATGGAGTTCTGAAGTTTCTCTCCCGTCCCTCCTCAGACAGCTCGCGCACTCGGCAGAGGCCCCAGAGACCTCACCTAGCCCGGCACAGCCGAGGGAGGAAGTGGCGGGGCGGGCGACTCTTCTCTATATATTTCTAATTAATATAATTTTATTGTATATAGCTGGAAAAAATGATCCAGTCTCTTCTGGGTTATTTTCCAAGCACACACATATGAAGCCTTTGCTTTGCACCCTTTTTCTTGACTGACTGCCTGTTGAGTATTCTAAGCCAAAAACAATGGACAGGTTTCTACTTAATTCTTTCATCTCTTTTGCAAGCTATCCAGTCCCAGGATGCTCTTGTATTTGTTTTGTTTATTTCATTTTCACATTTCAGAAGTGTTGAATAATAAAACTGTTTTCACAGATTGTATTACTGAAGAAAGTGTTTAGACATACTTGCAATTTCTCTTACTTCTTGAAAGAGATGGTTGCTGGTCCCTAAATGTTGAAGTGTTGTTGAAGACCCAAGGGAAGAAAGCAAGACTTTTGTTACTCCCAGATTAAGTGCACTCTTGGAAGGAATACAGCATGCACGTTGTGCACTGGCAGGACAACTGTCAAATCTAGAGAGATCAGTCGTTGGTTGTACCTGGGAACCTCAACCCACGCAGACCAAAAGGAGCCCCGTGAGTGCTGAGTGTCTTGGCAGCTTTCAACCGCTGCTTCCCCTGGTATTTGTAAACCAAACAAGCACACCAGGCCATCACACAAATATAAAAGCATGTTATCTATTCAAATAAAATCTGTTAAATGTTAAAAGGAAAATATAGCAACAATGACACAGAGGTCATCCAACTTGGCGTGGCTCCTCTTCATGTACACTGTGGAAGATGGAAAGCCTCAGGCCCGAAGAGATAGTGCATCCTGTTGTCTGCCTCTGCAGAAAGTTGTCCTTTTACTTTTAAGATTTTTGTTTTCGGATATTTCTTTTTCCTGGAATTATGATCAAAGCTATCATTTCATTTTTATAGTAGAATATTGGATTTATTTATTACTTTTCAATCATCCCGTGATTATGAGTGATTTTTCTTAAAAGATTTATAAGTAATAATGGTGTGTACTCCGTGAACCATTTCCCGCCACTTCATGCATATTCCTAAGCTACCTCCCTCTTCGTTCAGGCTCTCAAGTCCCTTGTCACTAATGTGGCCTGTTCTCTGCCACATGATAAATGGTAGCAAAAGGCATTAAATGTAAAGTGAAATAAAAATCCTTGATACAGTTGCAAATCAGAAATCTCAAAACTACAATAGATTTACTACTGTTCTAATTGAAATTTTCCATTGTTATGATGTCTTTCTGCTTCTGATTGCTAACATAAAGTTGAATCTCAAAGGCACCATGGGACTATCAACTTCTATATAGCTTACAATGAGAAACTGATATTAAGTTAGTGGGACAATAGCTATTTTACAATAATAAATGCTGCTGTCTTTTATTTTTTAAGAAATGAAATTCCAGGAAGAAAAGCAATAGTGTATCTATTAAGTAGACAGCAAATCTAGGAGTGCTGATACATGGCTGCAATCCCAGCCTTTGGGAGGCTGAGGCAGTATGAGCACAAATTCAACGTCAGCCTGGGCTTTGTAGTGGGTTCAGGCCATACTAGCTCACACAGGAAAACCAAAATAAATTTAAAAAATGCAACAAATAAAAGTATGATTATAAAAAAGTCAAAATAAATTTACTCATAAGATTTAGACAATCAAAACATCATTGTACAAATTCATATTTTTTTCTTTATCTCGACAGCTCTATCTTGAAATTATTTCATATCTTTTGCAGTTGAAAAATAATTGACTTTTTACTGGTACTGCCTAATGCTGCTTTCCCTTCTGAAAGTGCTCTGGGCTGATGAGATATTTCTGCCCTCATAGCTCCATTTATAACCTAAACCCATTAGTCTATGATCTCATGCTTCTCAACTGGACTTTCAAAATGCTTCCATTTAGCCACCTCGTCACCATTATAAATTAGAAATTGAAAAGATTTTTAAAAATGACTGCATCGTTCCTCTTTCACTTCTAGTTTCCTAAACATCACAAGTTACATTGGATCAGATGTGAATAAGTGTGTGATTAAAGTTTTTGAATCAAGTGAAATTATTTCTTGCTTTCTCCCATCCAAGTACTAACCAGGCCCAACCCTGCTTGGCTTCTGAGATCAGAGGAGATCGGGCACATTCAGGATGGGATGGCCATAGACATTTCTTGCTTTCTAAAGTCTCTGCCTTAGTGGCTTTTCTCATTACTGAAACACAATACCCAACAGCCACCAAAAGGCAGTGCTTGCTTCAGCTAAGGGCTGTAGAGATTTCAGTCCATAGTCCCCTGGCTCCAAGGCAGTGTGGGATGACAGGAGAAGCTGTCTACGGCAGAGAGCACAGAGGCAGTGAGCAGCAAGAGGCCTGCTTTCCATCCTTCCCTTTGGTCCCATTCAGTCTACAAACAATGTTTGATGCCACCCATATCCAGGGTGGGGCTTCCCATTTCCCACACCCAGCACATTGCTAACCAGTCAGGGAACTAATCCAATTGCCACACCCTTAACCCAGATTCACATATTCTTAACTTATATTCACACACACTAATCCACATTCAAAAGCGCTAGGTCTAGCTACCTCAGAAAAGCCCATCTCTAAGTGTATGAAACTTTGCAGGGGACATCTACATACAGTCCTCATTTCCATCAGCTTTATGATAAATGAGCAACACTGATCACAACCTGCAGTGTCAGAACAGATTGTTGTCACTGTTGCTGTTGTTATTGGTGTTTTAGAGATTAACAAGCTAATTTTATTTTATTTTACTTTAACAAGCTAAAATGTACATGAGAAAGCAAAGGATATAAGGTATGAGACATGGACTTTAAAATTTCTCAAAGCAATACTGGAACAATTTTTTTTTTCCTTTCCAATGAGGTAAGAGACACAAATACTAACTGACTTACATTGCTCTTCCTTTTCCCTTCTGTCCTCCCCCTTTCCACATCTCAGATGGGCAAATAATACAGGTTAGGAGAAACTGCTTGATCTGAGTACAGGGCTAAACAGCAAGGGATGTGCATGAAGAGCAGTAGAAAACACCCTGGGAACAGAACAGAATGCAGACGCAGAGGCCCAGTTGTGTATTCCATTGGTTATGACATAAATATGAAGTAATTGCAGGGGAGAAAGAGAATGTGTTGTGTAACTGGCACAGCAGAATAGAACTCTAAAAGTCAGATTTTTTTTCCCTTTAAGGACAAGTGTCATCTCCAAAATTCCTCAGGCAAAATCCAAAACTCCCTTGTCCTCAGCCCAGCAGAAAGGTCAAAGTATGCAGGTGCTGGCACCAGGAGGTCCAAGTCTAGTTTCATTTCCACACTCAAAAGAAGGAGACGGCCAGTTCAGGAATGAATGAGACAAGCCTGGGCACATCTGTTCCATGTTGCTCCTCTGCTCATTGTTCTTTGCTGTAAAAGACCTTAAGACACCTACAGAAGGTGAGATAGTGAGTTGGCTGAGGGAGTCCTTTCCATCTCCTTGGAACTAGCTAGGAATAAATCTTATTTCCTTTTGAACCAAATAATTGGACTCTTTCAATTTGTTCACTGGCAAGGGAATGAACCTGAGCAAACCAAAGTTTACAGAACCAAGTGATGGGTCACACTCACAGTAAAATGATCTGATTGTAATCCTGGGACCATGGGTGTAACTTTAACAGCTATAACTTTTCTTAATGTTTTAATTTTATTTGGAAAATAGGAAAATACAAACATACATTTCATGAGGCTTTTATGAAGAGTGCAATCATGACAGTTTAATTAATTAATGCCAAGATATATTCATTATTTATTTTACAGATATTTCTTGATGCTGCTGTGATCAAGGAGGAGGAGGACACTCTTCTTGGACCTGCTAGGCATGAGGCTGTGCAGCAGACATAAACCAGAACAACAGACAAGTCATAGAACTAGAGCTCTGAGCATGGCACGAAGGGGCTGTGATGGGGAAAAGGCTACCTCGGGTAGAGAACCCAAGGAAATCCTTTCTCAG